>NC_069499.1:746952297-747252297 GCF_027579735.1 Bombina bombina
CAGCACTAATTGGTTAAAAGTCATGTGATCAGGGGGCTGTCAGAAGATGCTTAGATACGAGGCAATCATAGAGGTAAAAAGTATATTAATATAACAGTGTTGGTTATGCAAAACCGGGGAATGGGTAACAAAGGGATTATCTATCTTTTAAACGAATATAAAATTCTGGTTTAGACCATCCCTTTAATGTGTTTCCAATTACTTGTTATACCGGCTTCAAATTATAAAATGTATGAGAAAATTGTGTATTAGTGTTTTTTTTGTATTTGAAATAGCTGTTTTTGTTCTTTGAAAACTAAACATCTGTGATAAGAGTGGGAAGTGACGTCACCGGATGGAGGCGGGGCTTAGGTCCGTTTCTCTGTGTCGCAGTTACTAAGTGAGATCAATGCTACCAGATGTATATTTCCATGCTCTTCGATGTCGAAGTTTACCCCACCTGAGCCTTTTGATTTCTCTCAGCCTGCAGCTTGGATCACATGGCGCTTCAGAATTGCTTCCAAGCTGGACAAGTAGAGTGGTAAAGTACAAGTTAATTCTCTTTTATACTCTATGGGGAAAGATGTGGAGCCAGTTTTCAATGTCTTTACTTTAAAAGAAGGGGAAGAGTTGGTCTTTGAAATAGTTATGAACAAACTCAGTGCTCACTTTGTGCGCAAAAGAAATGTGATTCATGAGAGAGCTTGTTTACACAAACGTACTCAGCGTGTGGGAGAATCTGTGGAGTCATTTGTGCGCAGCCTGTATGAACTAGCTGAATTCTGTGAGTTTGGTGTTGCTAAAGAGGAGCAAATCAGAGACAGAATAGTCATAGGAATTGCAGATGCTGAAGTCTCACTGAAGCTGCAGTTGGAGGCTGATTTAACATTGTATGGGGCTATTAGGATGGCCCGCCAGAGTGAACTGGTGAAAAAGCAAAGTTCTGATCTGAGGTCTGAGAGTATTGTGGATGAAGTGCAGCAGTTTAGGAGGGCTGCCAGTGAAAGGCACAGTGTGAGCGGTAGACCAAGGGCAGCAGATAGGCCCAGAAGTGGATGGGTGCAGCATGCCCATGATCAGAATGTCATATGCCTTGCTAAAGACAAAAGATGTAGAAAATGTAACAGAATGGGCCATTTTGAAGTGGTGTGTAAAACTGAATATATTAAGGAGATGCAGGTGGATAGCGACCAGGAGGGTCAAGAAGTGTCCTTTGTAGGGTCTGTTGTCAAACGGCCTGGTTCAGATGAAAATTGGAGGGTTACTCTTACTGTAATGGGAGTCAAAGTTGCCTTTAAGATGGACACAGGAGCAGATATCACTGTAATGTCCCTTGCAGCATTCATAAAACTGCCTCGACAGCCCCAGCTGGCGAAAGTTACAACAAAAGTCCATAATCCTGGTGGCCGCATTTCTTGCCAGCTGCGAGTACAAGCAAAGAAAATTCACCATGTGGGTGCATGTGATTAGAGGTCAGTGTGTTAACAATTTATTGAGCAGAAAAGCAGCCAGTGGAGTGAATGAAATCTCAGAAGATATGTTTGGTGAATTGGGCCATCTGAATTGCAACCCAGTCCGTATATCACTTAAAGGTGACGCAGTCCCATACAGCATTACCACTCCCTGTAGAATTCCGTTCCCGCTCATGCCTCAAGTGGAGAAGGAGCTTCTGCATATGAAGAATAACATAATTTATGCTTACCTGATAAATTTATTTCTCTTGTAGTGTATCCAGTCCACGGATCATCCATTACTTGTGGGATATATTCCCTTCCCAACAGGAAGTTGCAAGAGGATCACCCACAGCAGAGCTGCTATATAGCTCCTCCCCTCACATGTCATATCCAGTCATTCGACCGAAACAAGACGAGAAAGGAGAAACCATAGGGTGCAGTGGTGACTGTAGTTTAATTAAAAATTTAGACCTGCCTTAAAAGGACAGGGCGGGCCGTGGACTGGATACACTACAAGAGAAATAAATTTATCAGGTAAGCATAAATTATGTTTTCTCTTGTTAAGTGTATCCAGTCCACGGATCATCCATTACTTGTGGGATACCAATACCAAAGCTTAAGTACACGGATGATGGGAGGGACAAGGCAGGAACTTAAACGGAAGGAACCACTGCCTGTAGAACCTTTCTCCCAAAAACAGCCTCCGAAGAAGCAAGTGTGTCAAATTTGTAAAATTTTGAAAAAGTGTGAAGCGAAGACCAAGTCGCAGCCTTGCAAATCTGTTCAACAGAGGCCTCATTTTTAAAGGCCCAGGTGGAAGCCACAGCTCTAGTAGAATGAGCTGAATGAGCTGTAATCCTTTCAGGGGGCTGCTGTCCAGCAGTCTCATAGGCTAAGCGTATTATGCTTCTAAGCCAAAAGGAGAGAGAAGTTGCTGAAGCCTTTTGACCTCTCCTCTGCCCAGAGTAAACGACAAACAGGGCAGATGTTTGACGAAAATCTTTAGTTGCCTGTAAGTAGAACTTCAAGGCACGGACTACGTCCAGATTATGTAAAAGACGTTCCTTCTTTGAAGAAGGATTAGGGCACAATGATGGGACAACAATCTCTTGATTGATATTCCTGTTAGAAACCACCTTAGGTAAAAACCCAGGTTTAGTACGCAGAACTACCTTGTCTGAATGGAAAATCAGATAAGGAGAATCACAATGTAAGGCAGATAACTCCGAGACTCTTCGAGCTGAGGAAATAGCCATCAAAAACAGAACTTTCCAAGATAAAAGTTTAATATCAATGGAATGGAGGGGTTCAAACAGAACTCCTTGAAGAACTTTAAGAACCAAGTTTAAGCTCCACGGAGGAGCAACAGTTTTAAACACAGGCTTAATCCTAGCCAAAGCCTGACAAAAAGCCTGGACGTCTGGAACTTCTGCCAGGCGCTTGTGCAAAAGAATAGACAGAGCAGAGATCTGTCCCTTTAACGAACTAGCTGATAAGCCTTTTTCCAAACCCTCTTGGAGAAAGGACAATATCCTAGGAATCCTAACCTTACTCCATGAGTAACTCTTGGATTCGCACCAATACAGGTATTTACGCCATATCTTATGGTAGATTTTCCTGGTAACAGGCTTTCGTGCCTGTATTAAGGTATCAGTAACTGACTCGGAGAAGCCACGCTTTGATAGGATCAAACGTTCAATCTCCATGCAGTCAGTCTCAGAGAAATCAGATTTGGATGATTGAAAGGACCTTGTATTAGAAGGTCTTGCCTCAGAGGTAGAGTCCATGGTGGACAAGACGACATGTCCACTAGGTCTGCATACCAGGTCCTGCGTGGCCACGCAGGCGCTATCAGAATCACCGATGCTCTCTCCTGTTTGATCTTGGCAATCAGTCGAGGGAGCAGAGGAAACGGTGGAAACATATAAGCCAGGTTGAAGAACCAAGGAGCTGCTAGAGCATCTATCAGCGTCGCTCCCGGGTCCCTGGACCTGGATCCGTAACGAGGAAGCTTGGCGTTCTGGCGAGACGCCATGAGATCCAGTTCTGGTTTGCCCCAACGATGGACCAGTTGAGCAAACACCTCCGGATGGAGTTCCCACTCCCCCGGATGAAAAGTCTGACGACTTAGAAAATCCGCCTCCCAGTTCTCCACTCCTGGGATGTGGATCGCTGACAAGTGGCAAGAGTGAGACTCTGCCCAGCGAATTATCTTTGAGACTTCTAACATCGCTAGGGAACTCCTGGTTCCCCCTTGATGGTTGATGTAAGCCACAGTCGTGATGTTGTCCGACTGAAATCTGATGAACCTCAGTGTTGCTAACTGAGGCCAAGCTAGAAGAGCATTGAAAATTGCTCTTAACTCCAGAATATTTATTGGGAGGAGTTTCTCCTCCTGAGTCCACGATCCCTGAGCCTTCAGGGAGTTCCAGACTGCGCCCCATCCTAGAAGGCTGGCATCTGTTGTTACAATTGTCCAATCTGGCCTGCGAAAGGTCATACCCTTGGACAGATGGACCCGAGATAGCCACCAGAGAAGAGAATCTCTGGTCTCTTGATCCAGATTTAGTAGAGGGGACAAATCTGAGTAATCCCCATTCCACTGACGTAGCATGCACAATTGCAGCGGTCTGAGATGCAGGCGCGCAAATGGCACTATGTCCATTGCCGCTACCATTAAGCCGATTACTTCCATGCACTGAGCCACTGACGGGCGTGGAATGGAATGAAGGACACGGCAAGCATTTAGAAGTTTTGATAACCTGGTCTCCGTCAGGTAAATTTTCATTTCTACAGAATCTATCAGAGTCCCTAGGAAGGAGACTCTTGTGAGTGGCAATAGAGAACTTTTTTCCACGTTCACTTTCCAGCCATGCGACCTCAGAAAAGCCAGAACTATCTCTGTATGAGACTTGGCAATTTGAAAGCTTGACGCCTGTATCAGGATGTCGTCTAGATACGGAGCCACCGCTATACCTCGCGGTCTTAGAACCGCCAGAAGAGAGCCCAGAACCTTTGTAAAGATTCTCGGGGCCGTAGCCAACTCGAAGGGGAGAGCTACAAATTGGTAATGCCTGTCCAGAAAGGCAAATCTTAGGAACCGATGATGATCCTTGTGAATCGGTAAGTGAAGGTTGGCATCCTTTAAGTCCACTGTGGTCATGTACTGACCCTCTTGGATCATGGGTAGGATGGTCCGAATAGTTTCCATTTTGAATGATGGAACTCTTAGGAATTTGTTTAAGATCTTTAGGTCCAAGATTGGTCTGAAGGTTCCCTCTTTCTTGGGAACCACAAACAGATTTGAATAAAATCCTTGCCCTTGTTCCGTCAGCGGAACTGGGTGGATCACCCCCATTACTAGGAGGTCTTGTACACAGCTTAGGAATGCCTCTTTCTTTATCTGGTTTTCTGATAACCTTGAAAGATGAAATCTCCCTTGAGGAGGAGAAGCCTTGAAGTCCAGAAGATATCCCTGAGATATGATCTCCAACGCCCAGGGATCCTGGACATCTCTTGCCCACGCCTGGGTGAAGAGAGAAAGTCTGCCCCCCACTAGATCCGTTTCCGGATAGGGGGCCGTTCCTTCATGCTGTCTTGGGGGCAGCAGCAGGTTTTCTGGCCTGCTTGCCCTTGTTCCAGGACTGGTTAGGTTTCCAGGCCTGTCTGGAATGAGCAACAGTTCCTTCCAGTTTTGGAGCGGAGGAAGTTGATGCTGCTCCTGCCTTGAAATTTCTAAAGGCACGAAAATTAGACTGTTTGGCCTTTGATTTGGCCCTGTCCTGAGGAAGGGTATGACCCTTACCTCCAGTAATGTCAGCAATAATTTCTTTCAAGCCGGGCCCGAATAAGGTCTGCCCCTTGAAAGGAATATTAAGTAATTTAGATTTAGAAGTTACGTCAGCTGACCAGGATTTAAGCCATAGCGCCCTATGCGCCTGGATGGCGAATCCGGAGTTCTTAGCCGTTAGTTTAGTCAAATGTACAATGGCATCAGAAACAAATGAATTAGCTAGCTTAAGTGATTTAAGCTTATCCATAATTTCATCCAATGGAGCTGAGTGAATGGCCTCTTCCAGAGACTCAAACCAGAATGCCGCAGCAGCAGTGACAGGCACAATGCATGCAAGGGGCTGCAGAATAAAACCTTGTTGAACAAACATTTTCTTAAGGTAACCTTCTAATTTTTATCCATTGGATCCGAAAAAGCACAACTGTCCTCAACCGGGATAGTGGTACGCTTTGCTAAAGTAGAAACTGCTCCCTCCACCTTAGGGACCGTTTGCCATAAGTCTCGTCTAGTGGCGTCTATTGGGAACATTTTTCTAAATATAGGAGGAGGGGAAAAGGGCACACCAGGTCTATCCCACTCCTTGCTAATAATTTCTGTAAGCCTTTTAGGTATAGGAAACACATCAGTACACACCGGCACCGCATAGTATCTATCCAGCCTACACAATTTCTCTGGAATTGCGACTGTATTACAGTCGTTCAGAGCAGCTAAAACCTCCCCAAGCAATACACGGAGGTTCTCAAGCTTAAATTTAAAATTAGAGATCTCTGAATCAGGTTTCCCCGGATCAGATCCGTCACCCACAGAATGAAGCTCTCCGTCCTCATGTTCTGCAAACTGTGACGCAGTATCAGACATGGCTCTTACAGCACTTGCGCGCTCTGCATCTCTACTAATCCCAGAGCTATCGCGCTTGCCTCTCAATTCTGGCAATCTAGATAATACCTCTGACAGGGTATTATTCATGATTGTAGCCATGTCCTGTAAAGTAATTGCTATGGGCGTCCCTGATGTACTTGGCGCCATAATAGCATGCGCCCCCTGAGCGGGAGGCGAAGGTACTGACACGTGAGGAGAGTTAGTTGGCATAACTTCCCCCTCGTCGTCTGGTGATAATTCTTTTATAGATAAAGACTGATCTTTATTATTTAAAGTGAAATCAATACATTTAGTAGACATATTCCTATGGGGCTCCACACTGGCTTTCAAACATAATGAACAAGTAGATTCATCTATGTCAGACATGTTTAAACAGACTAGCAATAAGACTGGTAAGCTTGAAAAACACTTTACAACAAGTTTACAAGCAAAATAAAAAACGCTACTGCACCTTTAAGAAGCACAAAAAATGTTCTCAAGTTGAAATAGCAGTGAACCAAAGCAGTTATATCAACCACATTTTCACAGTAAATGTATTAAGTTAGCAGAGCATTGCACCCACTTGCAAATGGATGATTAACCCCTTAATAACCAAAACGGAATAACAATGGAAAAAAACGTTTTTTAAAGCAGTCACATACACTGTCACAGCTCTGCTGTGACTTTTTACCTCCCTCAATATGACTTTTGAAGCCTTTTGAGCCCTCTAGAGAAGTCCTGGATCATGCAGGAAGAAGCAGGAAGTCCGAGTCTGAATTTTTACTGCGCAAAAAAGCGCTAAAATAGGCCCCTCCCACTCCTATTACAACAGTGGGAAGCCTCAGTTATACTGTTTCTATGCAGAAATTAGCCAGCCATGTGGAAAAAATTATGCCCCAATAAGTTTATCACCAAATGTACGTTAAAAAACGATTAAACATGCCAGCAAACGTTTTAAAACACATTTTTTGAAGAGTATATATCTCTATTAATAAGCCTGATACCAGTCGCTACCACTGCATTTAAGGCTTTACTTACATTACTTCGGTATCAGCAGCATTTTCTTAGTCAATTCCATTCCTTAGAAAAATATGTTACTGCACATACCTTAGTTGCAGGAAACCTGCACGCCATTCCCTTTCTTTAGTTACCTCACTCCTCAGAATGTGCGAGAACAGCAAGTGGATCTTAGTTACTTCTGCTAAGATCATAGGAAACGCAGGCAGATTCTTCTTCCAAATACTGCCTGAGAAAAAACAGCACACTCCGGTGCCATTTAAAAATAACAAACTTTTGATTGAAGAAATAAATTAAAGTATAAAACACCACAGTCCTCTCACGACCTCCTATCTAGTTGAGGGTTGCAAGAGAATGACTGGGTATGACATGTGAGGGGAGGAGCTATATAGCAGCTCTGCTGTGGGTGATCCTCTTGCAACTTCCTGTTGGGAAGGGAATATATCCCACAAGTAATGGATGATCCGTGGACTGGATACACTTAACAAGAGAAATGGGGGTTATTGAAGAGGTTGTTGAAGCAACTGACGTGTGTTCTCCCATTGTGCCTGTTGCGAAGAAAAACGGGAAAGTACGCGTAGACTTGAAAAGGCTGAATGAGGCGGTGAAGAGAGATATGTGCTGTCGACACTTGAAGACATAGCTCCGAAATTGGCTGGGGCGAAGTTCTTCTCCACATTGGATGCTTCTAGCGGCTTCTGGCAGATACCTCTATATCCAAAGTGCCGCAAACTGACTACCTTCATCACACCGGTAGGTCGGTTTTGCTTCTGCAGACTCCCCTTCGGGATATCCTCTGCTCCTGAAATCTTTCAAAGAGAAATGAGTTCTCTCCTAAGAGACCACGTGGGCACGGCAGTCGTCATGGACGACATCTTGGTGTATGGGTCTACATTGGAGGAACATGATCAGCGAATGAGCTGCATGCTGCAGACTATTAGAGAGTCCGGGCTGAAGTTAAATAAAGAGAAATGCCATTTTAGGAAAGCTGAGTTATGTTACTTTGGGCATATCGTCAATGCGGATGGCATCAAGCCAGAGCCCGAGAAAATTTGTGCTATTGAACAGATGAAAAGTCCTTCTGATGTACATGAGCTAAGACAAATATTGGGCCTTGTAAATTATGTGGGCAGGTTCCTCCCAGATTTATCCACTATACTACACCCTATCACAGAGTTGCTAAAGAAAGATGATGCCTGGGTCTGGGGACCTTCACAGGAAGAATCTTTTATGCAGGTCAAGTCCCTGCTGGGGTCTGCCCCAGTGTTGGGGTTCCATGACCCTTTCAAAAAGACTGTGGTTAGTGCTGATGCGAGCAGTTATGGGTTAGGGGCCGCCCTCCTGAAGTTGAATGAAAACAAACAGCCCATCGCCTACTGTTCCCATACACTGACGGCTGCTGAGTCAAAATACACCCAAATTGAGAAAGAGTGCCTGGCTGCAGTTTGGGCCTGTGAGAGCTTTCAGCGTTACCTAGTGGGTTTAGAGAAATTTAGTCTGGAGACTAACCATAAACTGCTAGTCCCTCTAATCAACTCCTATGATATTGACAAAACACCCCTAAGATGCCAGAGACTTCTAATGAGGCTGCTCAGGTTCAACGTTCAGGCAGTGCATGTGCTGGGGAAACAACTGGTTGTGGCAGATACACTATCCAGGCTCCCGCTGGCTGCTGCTGAAGAGTCTTCAACGGAATCGGATGTGAAAGTGTATGTAAATTCAGTTCTGGCCTCCAAGTCCATCTCTTCAGGGAAGATAGAACAAATAAAGAAAGAGACATATTTAGATACAGACCTTCAAAAATGTATAAAGTACAGAAAAGAAGGTTGGCCCGAGAGTCGGGCAGCCTGGATGTCTTTAAGTTCTTACCAGTCAGAGAGGTCGCAGCTCACTGAGCTGGATGGGTTGGTGCTGTTCCAGGACCACATTGTTATTCCTGTTAGCATGCGGCAGGAGATGTTAAACAGGATTCACGATGGCCACTAAGGCATTACAAAGTGCAGAGAAAGGGCAGCTACGGCAGTATGGTGGCCTGGGATCAGTTCCGACATTGCAAGCCATGTGTCTAAATGTGCCTTTTGCCGGGAACGCCGGCCTACTCAGAGAAGGGAGCCCTTGATTTCTACTCCGTTGCCTGCAGGCCCGTGGCAGAAAATAGCTGCTGATTTGTGCGAACTGCACGGGAAAAAGTTCCTAGTCGTGATCGACTACTATTCCAGGTATTTGGAAATTGCACCTTTGAATGAAATCACAAGTCAAGCTGTTATCACTCGTCTCAAGAGCTTGTTCGCCCGGTGGGGCATACCAATGGAGTTGGTGAGTAATAATGGAATGCAGTTCGCTTCCACAGAGTTCAGTTCTTTCAGCAGGGAATATGATTTTGTACATTCCACGTCAAGTCCACATTACCCGCAGGCCAACGGAATGGCTGAAAGGGCAGTTCAAACAACAAAGTTCATTTTGAAGCCATCTGAGCCGTACCTGGCCCTCTTGTCCTATAGGGCGACTCCCATTCAAGCCACGGGGTTTAGTACGGCACAGCTGATGCTAGGATGCCAGATTCGCATCACCTTACCCTCTGTGGGTGTCTTCAAGCCAACCAGCTCTATTCCTCGGAACAAAGTCCTTAGGAGGGATGAAGAGGCAAAAAGGGGCTATCGATTCTTCTACAACAGGAGACATTTTGTGAGGCCCTTGCAGGAGCTGAATGCGGGGCAAAGTGTCAGAATTAAACTGGATGATGAGAAGAAATGGAAGACGCCTGCTACGGTAATTGGACGCTCCCCAGAACCAAGGTCTTATGTAGTCCTTACTGATGGAGGGTTACACACCATAATCGAAAACATCATCAGCCTGTACCTGAGAGTTTGGAACTGGATGCCTCAGTACCACCGCCGGTGGGATCCCCTGTTTTAAAAGGGCTGCCTTCCCCTCAGCAAGATCACAGCGGGGATATGTCTTTGCCTCCAGCAGACTCTCAATCACCTTCTTCTGTATCCGAGGACAATTCATGTAGAGTTCCATCAAGCGGAAGAGTGGTGAAACTTCCAGCCCGATATCGGGATTAACATTAGTTAGAACAGTGACCGGAAGTATGGGCAGAATAATCCCATGGTCACTGTGGACTAGGCTTTATATTTTCTGTAACTTGTTATATACTATACAATACTGTTGTTGTATACCTTGTTATTTGTTGTATTCAAATGGAGAAAAAAAAAATGTATGCTTTGTCCTTTGAAAAGGGGGAAGATGTGATGAGAGTGGGAAGTGACGTCACCGGATGGGGGCGGGGCTTAGGTTTGTTTGTCTGTGTCGCAATTACTAAGTGAGATCAATGCTACCAGATGTATATTTCCATGCTCTACAATAAAATAGTGTTGTACCCTCTTTGCTGTGTCCTGCATCTCATGACACCATCAAAAAGGGTTCAGATCGCAGGGATATCAGATATCCTTAGTTTAACACTTTCTGTAAACTCATGCTTCTTTATATTATCTCTGTAAAAAAAAGCCCAATACCTAAGCAATAAAATGTTAATTTTCAATTGTTTTATCTTCTACCACCTACAAGGAATATAGATTTCTTCTGCTGGCTATGTTTACACAGGTTTTCTTTAAGCTATACTTACTTAAAGGGACATAAAACATGTTGGGATAGAGAAAAAATATAATAATATGTACTTTAATTACTTTATCTGCAAATTTATACTGCAGTACCTCGCCATTAACCCTTTTGTTTTTAGTTTCTGAATTGTAAAGCTCTAACTCCCCCCACACATTTCCTTCTATGGCTGTATATATACCTATTGCTGTTTTGGTAGAATGCAAAAGTAAAGTAAATAGGGATTATCTGCTGGAGAATGCCTAAACGCTGTGAACTCAGTTGAAATACAATGCCTGTGTCTAAACACTGATAGGAGGGGGGTGGAGTGGGCTTCTCCAGGCAGCTTAGCTATGTAATTCATTTTGCTTATTTTTGAAAAATTTAAAATACTTGCCAGCAATTTTTTAAACAATTTTTTAATACAAACTATTGTTAATTAATTATCCCTGTTAGGATATGCACTTTAAGTATATAACTTTCAAATAGGTAGGGTTACCACAGGAAAAATCAGCTATTTAAAATGCAGAAATAAAGCAAAAGGAGCGATTAATAAACAATTTAATACACTCCAGCAGGTAAAATGGATCATTATAAACTAATTAAAGTGGAGAAAACTTTAGGGTAAACTGTCCCTTTAATAGAGATTTTTGTTGTTACAATCAGCTGCTTACTCTACAACGAACATGTGACCGGGCCCTGAGACAGGACAATAAAAGAAAGAAAAAAAGTCATACATAAAATGTTGAGTCACCAGGCATGATGGAAACCAAAAGGCAGAACAGCATTACATATATAGTTTGCAATAGTGCTATTTTTAAATGTAATCTGTAAAGTTAATCTGAACTACTTATAAACTTTGGCAGCATTCTTCGTCATGATTGCTGCAATGTTTAAATTATCTTAATATTAAAAGGGACACTGACAAACACTTCTATACCACATACAAGAAAGTGTCTTGTTTTTAATTCAATTGGTTTTATTACGATTACACTTATCAATATGCTTTGCAAATAAAATTAACTACAACATATTTTCATATAAGGAACACGGTGCATTTTTAGCAGAATGATAAGACTTACGGCTAGATTTGGAGTTTTGTCGGTAACGACCCGAAAAACTAACGCCGGCTTTTTTCTGGCCGCACCATAAAAATAACTCTGGTATTGAGAGTCCACATAAAGGCTGCGTTAGGCTCCAAAAAAGGAGCGTAGAGCATTTTTAACGCAGCTTCAACTCTCGATACCAGAGTTGCTTACGGACGCGGCCAGCCTCAAAAACGTGCTCGTTCACGATTCTCCCATAGGAAACAATGGGGCTGTTTGAGCTGAAAAAAAACCAAACACCTGCAAAAAAGCCGCGTTCAGCTCCTAACGCAGCCCCATTGTTTGCTATGCGGTAACACTTCCTACGTCTGCACCTAACACTCTAACATGTACCCCGAGTCTAAACACCCCTAACCTTACACTTATTAACCCCTAATCTGCCGCCCCCGCTATCGCCGACCCCTGCATATTATTATTAACCCCTAACCTGCTGACCGGACCTGAGCGCTACTATAATAAAGTTATTAACCCCTAATCCGCCTCACTAACCCTATAATAAATAGTATTAACCCCTAATCTGCCCTCCCTAACATCGCCGACACCTAACTTCAATTATTAACCCCTAATCTGCCGACTGGAGCTCACCGCTATTCTAATAACTGTATTAACCCCTAAAGCCAAGTCTAACCCTAACACCCCCCTAAGTTAAATATAATTGTAATCTAACGAAATTAACTCTTATTAAATAAATTATTCCTAATTAATGCTAAATACTTACCTGTAAAATAAATCCTAATATAGCTACAATATAAATTATAATTATATTATAGCTATTTTAGGATTAATATTTATTTCACAGGTAACTTTGTATTTATTTTAACCAGGTACAATAGCTAAAATAGTTAAAATAATTACAAATTTACCTGTAAAAGAAATCCTAACCTAAGTTACAATTAAACCTAACACTATACTATCAATAAATTAAATAAATAAACTACCTACAATTAACCTAACACTACACTATCAATAAATTAATTAAATACAATTCCTACAAATAAATACAATTAAATAAACTTGCTAAAGTACAAAAAATAAAAAAGAACTAAGTTACAAAAAATAAAAAAATATTTACAAACATAAGAAAAATATTACAACAATTTTAAACTAATTACACCTACTCTAAGCCCCCTAATAAAATAACAAAGCCCCCCAAAATAAAAAAAATGCCCTACCCTATTCTAAATAACTAAAGTTCAAAGCTCTTTTACCTTACCAGCCCTGAACAGGGCCCTTTGCAGGGCATGCCCCAAGAAGTTCAGCTCTTTTGCCTGTAAAAAAACATAATTTATGCTTACCTGATAAATTCCTTTCTTCTGTTGTGTGATCAGTCCACGGGTCATCATTACTTCTGGGATATAACTCCTCCCCAACAGGAAATGCAAGAGGATTCACCCAGCAGAGCTGCATATAGCTCCTCCCCTCTACGTCAGTCCCAGTCATTCGACCAAGAATCAACGAGAAAGGAGTAACCAAGGGTGAAGTGGTGACTGGAGTATAATTTAAAAGATATTTACCTGCCTTAAAACAGGGCGGGCCGTGGACTGATCACACAACAGAAGAAAGGAATTTATCAGGTAAGCATAAATTATGTTTTCTTCTGTTATGTGTGATCAGTCCACGGGTCATCATTACTTCTGGGATACCAATACCAAAGCAAAAGTACACGGATGACGGGAGGGATAGGCAGGCTCATTATACAGAAGGAACCACTGCCTGAAGAACCTTTCTCCCAAAAATAGCCTCCGAAGAAGCAAAAGTGTCAAATTTGTAAAATTTGGAAAAAGTATGAAGCGAAGACCAAGTTGCAGCCTTGCAAATCTGTTCAACAGAGGCCTCATTCTTAAAGGCCCAAGTGGAAGCCACAGCTCTAGTGGAGTGAGCTGTAATTCTTTCAGGAGGCTGCTGTCCAGCAGTCTCATAGGCTAAACGTATTATGCTACGAAGCCAAAAAGAGAGAGAGGTAGCAGAGGCTTTTTGACCTCTCCTCTGTCCAGAATAAACGACAAACAGGGAAGAAGTTTGGCGAAAATCTTTAGTTGCCTGCAAGTAGAACTTGAGGGCACGAACTACATCCAGATTGTGTAGAAGACGTTCCTTCTTTGAAGAAGGATTTGGACACAAGGATGGAACAACAATCTCTTGATTGATATTCCTGTTAGTGACTACCTTAGGTAAGAACCCAGGTTTAGTACGCAGAACTACCTTGTCTGAGTGAAAAATCAGATAAGGAGAATCACAATGTAAGGCTGATAACTCAGAGACTCTTCGAGCCGAGGAAATAGCCATTAAAAACAGAACTTTCCAAGATAACAATTTTATATCAATGGAATGAAGGGGTTCAAACGGAACACCCTGTAAAACGTTAAGGACTAAGTTTAAACTCCATGGCGGAGCAACAGCTTTAAACACAGGCTTGATCCTAGCTAAAGCCTGACAAAAGGCCTGGACGTCTGGATTTTCTGACAGACGCCTGTGTAACAAGATGGACAGAGCTGAAATCTGTCCCTTTAATGAACTAGCTGATAAACCCTTTTCTAACCCTTCTTGTAGAAAAGACAATATCCTAGGGATCCTAACCTTACTCCAGGAGTAACGTTTGGATTCGCACCAGTATAGGTATTTACGCCATATTTTATGGTAAATCTTTCTGGTAACAGGCTTCCTAGCCTGTATCAGGGTATCAATAACCGACTCAGAAAAACCACGTTTTGATAAAATCAAGCGTTCAATTTCCAAGCAGTCAGCTTCAGAGAAGTTAGATTTTGATGTTTGAATGGACCCTGTATCAGAAGGTCCTGTCTTAGCGGTAGAGACCAAGGTGGACAGGATGACATGTCCACTAGATCTGCATACCAAGTCCTGCGTGGCCATGCAGGCGCTATTAGAATCACTGATGCTCTTTCCTGTTTGATTTTGGCAATCAATCGAGGAAGCAGCGGGAAGGGTGGAAACACATAAGCCATCCCGAATTTCCAAGGTGCTGTCAAAGCATCTATCAGAACCGCTCCCGGATCCCTGGATCTGGACCCGTAGCGAGGAAGTTTGGCGTTCTGGCGAGACGCCATGAGATCTATCTCTGGTTTGCCCCAACGTCGAAGTATTTGGGCAAAGACCTCCGGATGAAGTTCCCACTCCCCCGGATGAAAAGTCTGGCGACTCAAGAAATCCGCCTCCCAGTTCTCCACTCCCGGGATGTGGATTGCTGACAGGTGGCAAGAGTGTGACTCTGCCCAGCGAATTATCTTTGATACTTCCACCATTGCTAGGGAGCTTCTTGTCCCTCCCTGATGGTTGATGTAAGCTACAGTCGTGATGTTGTCCGACTGAAACCTGATGAACCCCCGAGTTGTTAATTGGGGCCAAGCCAGAAGGGCATTGAGAACTGCTCTCAATTCCAGAATGTTTATTGGAAGGAGACTCTCCTCCTGATTCCATAGTCCCTGAGCCTTCAGAGAATTCCAGACAGCGCCCCAACCTAGTAGGCTGGCGTCTGTTGTTACAATTGTCCAGTCTGGCCTGCTGAATGGCATCCCCCTGGACAGGTGTGGCCGATGAAGCCACCATAGAAGAGAATTTCTGGTTTCTTGATTCAGATTCAGAGTAGGGGACAAATCTGAGTAATCCCCATTCCACTGACTTAGCATGCATAATTGCAGAGGTCTGAGGTGTAGGCGTGCAAAAGGTACTATGTCCATTGCCGCTACCATTAAGCCGATCACCTCCATACATTGAGCTACTGACGGGTGTTGAATGGAATGAAGGGCACGGCATGCATTTTGAAGCTTTGTTAACCTGTCCTCTGTCAGGTAAATCTTCATTTCTATAGAATCTATAAGAGTCCCCAAGAATGGAACTCTTGTGAGAGGAAAAAGAGAACTCTTCTTTTCGTTCACTTTCCATCCATGCGACCTTAGAAATGCCAGAACTAACTCTGTATGAGACTTGGCAGTTTGAAAGCCTGAAGCTTGTATTAGAATGTCGTCTAGGTATGGAGCTACCGAAATCCCTCGCGGCCTTAGTACCGCCAGAAGGGCACCCAGAACCTTTGTGAAGATTCTTGGAGCCGTAGCCAATCCGAATGGAAGAGCTACAAACTGGTAGTGCCTGTCTAAGAAGGCAAACCTTAGATACCGGTGATGATCCTTGTGGATCGGTATGTGAAGGTAAGCATCCTTTAAATCCACTGTGGTCATGTACTGACCCTCTTGGATCATGGGTAGGATTGTCCGAATAGTTTCCATTTTGAACGATGGAACTCTTAGGAATTTGTTTAGAATCTTTAAATCTAAGATTGGCCTGAAAGTTCCCTCTTTTTTGGGAACCACGAACAGGTTTGAGTAGAACCCTTGTCCTTGTTCCGACCGCGGAACCGGATGGATCACTCCCATTGTTAACAGATCTTGTACGCAGCGTAGAAACGCTTCTTTCTTTATCTGGTTTGTTGACAACCTTGACAGATGAAATCTCCCTCTTGGGGGAGATAATTTGAAGTCTAGAAGGTATCCCTGAGATATGATCTCTAGTGCCCAGGGATCCTGAACATCTCTTGCCCAGGCCTGGGCGAAGAGAGAGAGTCTGCCCCCCACTAGATCCGGTCCCGGATCGGGGGCTCTCGGTTCATGCTGTCTTTGGGGCAGCAGCAGGTTTCCTGGCCTGCTTGCTCTTGTTCCAGGACTGGTTAGGCTTCCAGCCTTGCCTGTAACGAGCAACAGCTCCTTCCTGTTTTGGTGCAGTGGAGGTTGATGCTGCTCCTGTTTTGAAATTCCGAAAGGGACGAAAATTAGACTGTCTAGCCTTAGCTTTGGCCTTGTCTTGAGGTAGGGCGTGGCCCTTACCTCCTGTAATGTCAGCGATAATTTCTTTCAAACCGGGCCCGAATAAGGACTGCCCCTTGAAAGGTATATTAAGTAATTTGGACTTAGAAGTAACATCAGCTGACCAGGATTTTAGCCACAGCGCCCTGCGTGCCTGTATGGCGAATCCTGAGTTCTTAGCCGTAAGTTTGGTTAAATGTACTACGGCCTCCGAAATGAAAGAATTAGCTAGTTTAAGGACTCTAAGCCTGTCCGTAATGTCGTCTAGCGTAGAGGAACTAAGGTTCTCTTCAAGCGACTCAATCCAAAATGCTGCCGCAGCCGTAATCGGCGCGATACATGCAAGGGGTTGTAATATAAAACCTTGTTGAACAAACATTTTCTTAAGGTAACCCTCTAATTTTTTATCCATTGGATCTGAGAAAGCACATGCCGTTGATAGAAGACTTCATCCGGATCATTGGATCTGAGAAAGCACATGCCGTTGATAGAAGACTTCATCCGGATCATGGACCTCTTCAGCTCCAAGCGGGAGCTGAAGAGGTCCATGATCCGGATGAAGTCTTCTATCAACGGCATCTTCAATCTTCTTTCTTCCGGATCCATCTTGCAGACCTCTGACGCGGAACATCCTGCTGGCCCGACGGACTAACGACGAATGACGGTTCCTTTAAGGGACGTCATCCAAGATGGCGTCCCTCAAATTCCGATTGGCTGATAGGATTCTATCAGCCAATCGGAATTAAGGTAGGAATATTCTGATTGGCTGATGGAATCAGCCAATCAGAATCAAGTTCAATCCGATTGGCTGATCCAATCAGCCAATCAGATTGAGCTCGCATTCTATTGGCTGATCGGAACAGCCAATAGATTGCGAGCTCAATCTGATTGGCTGATTGAATCAGCCAATCGGATTGAACTTGAATCTGATTGGCTGATTCCATCAGCCAATCAGAATTTTCCTACCTTAATTCCGATTGGCTGACATCGGAGGTCTGCAAGATGGATCCGGAAGAAAGAAGATTGAAGATGCCGTTGATAGAAGACTTCATCCGGATCATGGACCTCTTCAGCTCCCGCTTGGATGAAGACTTCATCCGGATCATGGACCTCTTCAGCCCCCCGCTTGGGCTTGGATCAGGACATCGGAGGAGCTCTTCAGGACGGATCGGTGAACCTGGTATGGTGAAGATAAGGTAGGAAGATCTTCAGGGGCTTAGTGTTAGGTTTATTTAAGGGGGGTTTGGGTTAGATTAGGGGTATGTGGGTGGTGGGTTGTAATGTTGGGGGGCTTGGGTATTGTATGTTTTTTTTTACAGGCAAAAGAGCTGAACTTCTTGGGGCATGCCCCGCAAAGGGCCCTGTTCAGGGCTGGTAAGGTAAAAGAGCTTTGAACTTTAGTTATTTAGAATAGGGTAGGGCATTTTTTTATTTTGGGGGGCTTTGTTATTTTATTAGGGGGCTTAGAGTAGGTGTAATTAGTTTAAAATTGTTGTAATATTTTTCTTATGTTTGTAAATATTTTTTTATTTTTTGTAACTTAGTTCTTTTTTATTTTTTGTACTTTAGCAAGTTTATTTAATTGTATTTATTTGTAGGAATTGTATTTAATTAATTTATTGATAGTGTAGTGTTAGGTTAATTGTAGGTAATTGTAGGTAGTTTATTTAATTAATTTATTGATAGTATAGTGTTAGGTTTAATTGTAACTTAGGTTAGGATTTCTTTTACAGGTAAATTTGTAATTATTTTAACTATTTTAGCTATTGTACCTGGTTAAAATAAATACAAAGTTACCTGTAAAATAAATATTAATCCTAAAATAGCTATAATATAATTATAATTTATATTGTAGCTATATTAGGATTTATTTTACAGGTAAGTATTTAGCTTTAATTAGGAATAATTTATTTAATAAGAGTTAATTAATTTCGTTAGATTAAAATTATATTTAACTTAGGGGGGTGTTAGTGTTAGGGTTAGACTTAGCTTTAGGGGTTAATCCATTTATTAGAATAGCGGTGAGCTCCGGTCGGCAGATTAGGGGTTAATAATTGAAGTTAGGTGTCGGCGATGTTAGGGAGGGCAGATTAGGGGTTAATACTATTTATTATAGGGTTAGTGAGGCGGATTAGGGGTTAATAACTTTATTATAGTAGCACTCAGGTCCGGTCCGCAGATTAGGGGTTAATAAGTGTAGGCAGGTGGAGGCGACGTTGAGGGGGGCAGATTAGGGGTTGATAAATATAATACAGGGGTCGGCGGTGTTAGGGGCAGCAGATTAGGGGTACATAAGGATAACGTAGGTGGCGGCGCTTTGCGGTCGGCAGATTAGGGGTTAATAAGTGTAGGTAGGTGGAGGCGACGTTGTGGGGGGCAGGTTAGGGGTTAATAAATATAATACAGGGGTCGACGGTGTTAGGGGCAGCAGATTAGGGGTACATAAGGATAACGTAGGTGGCGGTCGGCAGATTAGGGGTTAAAAAAAATTATTCGAGTGTCGGCGGTGTGGGGGGACCTCGGTTTAGGGGTACATAGGTAGTTTATGGGTGTTAGTGTACTTTAGAGCACAGTAGTTAAGAGCTTTATAAACCGGCGTTAGCCAGAAAGCTCTTAACTACTGACTTTTTTCCTGCGGCTGGAGTTTTGTCGTTAGATGTCTAACGCTCACTTCAGAAACGACTCTAAATACCGGAGTTAGAAAAATCCCATTGCAAAGATAGGATATGCAATTGACGTAAGGGGATCTGCGGTATGGAAAAGTCGCGGCTGAAAAGTGAGCGTTAGACCCTATTTTGAGTGACTCCAAATACTGGCGGTAGCCTAAAACCAGCGTTAGGAGCCTCTAACGCTGGTTTTCACGGCTAACGCCAAACTCCAAATCTAGGCCTTAAACTTTAATTTTTCATGCAGAAAGACCTATTTAAAAAAATAAATAATAATAATAATAAAAATAAATATTTATATATATATATATATATATATATATATATAAACACATACAAAGCTTAATTTGTTTGAACCATTAATCAATGTTGCTAATCAAGGGTTTCACTTGTCCAGTTATGTCTGGTGAGAGCATGTATGTGTACATCTGAACAATTAGGTTATATAAATTTGCTTTGTTTTCCCCTATGTATAGTAAATAGTTTCTTGTAAACAGTTTTTAACCACAAAGGTCATTTAGCATTTGAAGGGCGTGATATGTTACTTTAGTCCAAGGGTGCCCTATGTCACAACTGCCCTAAGTGGCATTCAAAAGAAATTTGCTGGCACTCTACCTCGGGACTACCACCATACTGTTTGATTTCATTGGCTCAAATGCAGTGCTTAATATTTTTCTAATGAATCTAATTATATATATATATATATATATATATATATTTGAAAGCTTTAATTGTTAATATATATCAGGGATAGCCAACTGGCAGCCCAAGGGCCACATATGAACCCTGAAAATAAGCAGAAGTAATAATGTGTGTCATATATATATATATAGCAACAAACGAAAGCACTCTCAGGTCTTGTTAATAGTGGGTTATAAACCAATGTTTATTGACGTTTGGGGGTTCATACAGACCCCTTCATCAGAAAGATTACTTACAGGATTGTATATATATATATATATATATATATATATGTGTGTGTGTGTATATACACAAATACATACACACACACACACACACACACACATATATACACACATATACAACAAGGAGGGCACTCACAGGATTTGAAAATAGTCAATAGGGTTTATTGAACATGCATAGAATTTTAATGCGTAACAAGTCATAGTCAACGTTTCGGCTCTTTTCAGTGAGCCTTCTTCAAGACAAATTTTAAATCTCAGTGCGACTGAGACGTTTAATTTTTACGCCGGGAGCACGGCTTGTTAGCCGCACTAAGATTTAAAATTTGTCTTGAAGAAGGCTCACTGAAAAGAGCAGAAACGTCGACTATGACTTGTTAAGCATTAAAATGCTATGTATGGGGGGGCGGAGCAAGCCGGGCTTCTGAATGGCCGCATATAGAGAGAGCTCTGCTCCTACAACATAAATAACTATATAATGGTCCACTCACTTATTACCAAAACCTCTGAAAATAGTGACTAAGGTTATTGAAAACCGCATAAGGAGCCTTGAGGAGGTTGAATAGAGCTGAACGGATAATCAGATGAGTTTTTCTGACTTTCGCGGATTTCACATTGTTTCCCTGAAGAGCGGCCATCTTAAAATTCATATGGACTCTCTACAAGTACAACAGAACTAATAGCCTTTGCCCGATCTGGACTGTGAGTGCATACTGGCTATCTGAGTACAGCTCCTTGAGTACTCCTAATACCAGACCCCAAATAGGAGAGTACTGCTTCACACTCTTTGTGAGACTCTATGTGAGCCCAGCTAATGTAGCAAGTACCCTCTTCGGACGGAAACAAACATGGAGGCGCAGATTATCGCTGCCTTAAATGGCTTAATACACAGACTAGATGCGCACTATAATACTCTATCGTGGGAAATCAAGTCGGCTGCCTCTCCTTTATGGGGATCCCCAGAAGAACACCTGGAAACAGCTGATGACAATCTACCAGCTAGCGGTGCCCCTAAGCACCGTTGTGAGGAGCCTGTTGGTGAGAGAGACGCAGCTGCGGATAGCTACAAAGAAGATACCACTCACCACATCATACCGGTGGATGCAGATCTTCGGCGGGCTCAGAGAGGAATTCGCAGAGATCGTTCACAACGCGGACTTTGTTGCCCCTGTGCTATCTGCCCACTGACGCTGAGTCTAGTCGAGACCTCCGACTACAGCCACATGCCCATTCACCTGATAGTCAGTGCTACGCTTATCTTCCAGACCTGAATTGGGGACACGGCTCAGCAACAACCACCAGATTTGAACGCTCTTCTGAAGCTTGCCACTCTGCCTATAGCCAGATCCGGAGTGGGGTAAGATGTCATGCTGCTCCGCTGTTGATGGGACATTTCAGTGATCATCCCTCCTGGGACTTCTCACAGCTTGACTCTGCCCTGTCTCATTCAGACCACATAGATGTATTTGCTTTATTAAGCTGGCATTTACAGTTGCGGACGGTTTTTAAAGAGGCCCACAACAGCTTAAATCGCTTCATCGAGTACGTAGGATAAATTCCCTTTGTCTATGCTGCATTTTACCTTTTGACACTACGTTCATTAAGCGCAGCACTTGTATTAATACTGACCACTTCTACATTAACCCTGTTACCAGTTTTGTTCTATACCCACCTTTGTTATTATTATATGTTTGTGCATAAGTGTGGCTACGAATTCATATAGTTTCCTACAACATTGGGTATTATATAAGAGTCATATCCTGGTAGGATCGAGTCCTATGCTGCTGTTTTAGCTAGCGCAACGGTTGGGGTTTTTAGTTATGCCGTTCACTAATTTGGCGTCATTTAATTATTATTATTTTTTTTTTTTTACATTTTCTCCATACATTAGCACTAGCCCAAATAAGCCTGAAGCTGTTTGTAAAGTAAATTTTTATATTGCAATGACTGCTTAATGTTATCCTATGCTCTTCAATCTGAGACGAGGAATGGGTTAAATGTTAATGTTCACTAGATTACTGTTGCTATTTTAGGTTTTAACAGCTGCAGCCAGTGTGTCTCTAAGATAGCACGCATATATGGTATTATTAAGGAGGGCTATCTTGCACTATTAAGCTATTAGTTTTTATAAAATGGGATTGATACCCCTCCTCACTGACTATCTTGGTACTTATTAAGTCAGGCTGACTATTATCTCTTAGTTTACTCTGTACAGTTATAGCTATATATCACAAACTAAGCCCTTTTATCTTATCATAATAATTTAATACCTAATCTAATTTAGCTCAACCTCACAATCATGACAGGGCCTGATGTTAGTAGCCTGCAGGATGTACCTACTGAGAGTGCAGAGGCCGATTTAGTCTAGCTTTATATTGTTTTTTTTGTGTATATGCTATGCCTCTATATGTCAAATTCCATCTGCAGAAATGTAGGATGACTACCCCCCTATTTAATTTATTCTACAGATCTACCTCCCCCATATACCCTATAGATCTATCTGAGTTTAAATTTTGCATAAAGCATTGCTGGCAACATTTAATTGATGCTAGACTCCTACTATAATACTTTGGGCACTTTTCTATATGTTTCAGATGTTGGTCATGATACCGTTGTTTTATATGTTTAATTCTACTCTAGTCCTCATATTCCATGTGCTAAGATTCATTCTGGTATATAAAGCACTGTCTCCAGGTCATAATGAGACTAATGAAAGCTCACCACTATATCCATTTAACCCCTTAATGACCACAGCACTTTTCAATTTTCTGTCCGTTTGGGACCAAGGCTATTTTTACATTTCTGCGGTGTTTGTGTTTAGCTGTAATTTTCCCCTTACTCATTTAATGTACCCACACATATTATATACCGTTTTTCTCGCCATTAAATGGACTTTCAAAATATACCATTATTGTCATCATATCTTATAATTTACTATTAAAAAAATTATAAAATGGGGGGCGGAGCTTGGCAGCAGCTAAGATGGCTGCGTAATTCCACAGCTCCGTTGATCTGCAACACTAATCACATAATATTGCCTGCCTGCCACACCACAGTATTCCCAGAAAGGGCCAGAAATATGCAGAACAAATAAGGCACTACAGAATTAATTTTCTGTCAGCACCACACTTCCTCATGGGGACCCTTTCTTAACCGACCGGGTGCGCTTGGCCTCTTCAGCAGCATCGCACTTATCATTCCCCCCACACGGCACATCACTGCTCGCACAGCCAGACCTGCCGGGTAAACACCAAAAACTTCACTATAATTGTTGCCCGCGACTGGCTTGCGGGTCTCACGGTGGGGGCTGGACCTGTCATATGCGCCTGTGTGACACGGGAGGCGCGCTCACTAACTGAGGGCTGCAGGAACCGGGAACGGCTACAGTACAAGAACAAGCAAGTTGGTAACTGTGGTAGTCGTTCGCGGTCCTCCACCTCCGCGGCCCTATTAGAGCCTGTTCAAACGAGCTCGGCACTTGGCCCCCCTCTCTGTCATTTGTGCACGATTTCACACCTCCCCAGCAAACGCAGTCAGATGAGGCCATGAGCCTGACTGGGTGATTGGAATCCACTCTCCCTGTTCTTCATGCCACGGTGCAGAATATTTAAATGCACACTTCCCTCATCTGTTATTGTCAGAGTCCAGCACACCTGTCCTCTGTAGCTACCTCCAGGAAACTCAGAAATATAGGGGCATTTGCAAACACCCTGAACAAAACGTGATGTAAGGCACAGAACAGAGAAAAGGGGGAAAAGAAAGGGTGAGAGGATAAGCAGAGAGGAGAAGAGGAGAGTGGGAGAACAGACAATAGAGCCCACTTTGTAATGGAGGGAGAGAAAGGCTTTATTCCTTAATAACAATAAAGGAAAAGAATAATAAGGAAAAAGAAAGGCAAAGGAGGGAAAACATCTCTGCAACAGCACAAGAAAATTAATCATCTGTGAGACCTTCTGGAGTTAGGTCAAAGTTGAAGTGACTGTTACATTTTCTATCTGCATAGCAGGGATAGCACTGAGGGGTGAGGTTCTCTCTACCAGCTCATACTGAACCGCAGTACAACATGAACGCCAAACGCTCAGTAAAACCAAACAAGATATCTAAGTCATCTGGCCAAAAAGATGGCTTGGTAGATAAAATTTTTTCCCCCCCTGGCTCAAGTAATATGGTGAACAAAGAAATCAATGCTTCACCTTCACAAAAGATGTCAGCTCCACTGAGGAACACAGATGATGCAGAGGAAAGCACATCTGTACCTAATACTATTCTATCTGAACTGGCGTCCAAGCAGGATATTGCAGATATCATTCGTTCCTGCATACGTGAAGAAATCGCTGAAATAAAACAAGATTTACACTCAGTGGGCAACAGGGTAGAGGCACTAGAAGAATTCACTGACCACCTTCAGGTAGAAATAAATGAATCTCAGGACACTACAAAACATCACACAGAGCTCATAGCTGATTTGTACGATAAGATTGAAGATCTCGAAAATCGAAGCCGCCGGAAGAATCTAAGGATTCGCGGTATTCCAGAATCGGTGCTGCCTAAAGATTTCCCACTCTACCTCCCTGCCCTGTTTGCCCATCTCAGGAATACCTCACCTACCACAGATATTCCATGGGTTAGAGCCCACAGGGCCCTTCGACCGAAACCCCCAGACACGGCGCCCCCCAGAGATGTTATTATGAAGTTTAGGGAGTTTCGCGAGAAAGAGGAGCTCCTTAACCTCTCCCGGAAGAACCAGCCTGTGAAGTTTCGGGGAGTCGTCCTCCAACTCTACCAAGACTTGTCCCAAAGGACATTGCAGAGGAGAAGGGACTTATCCTGCCTGACTACACTCCTTCGTCAAAAGAAGATCCTCTACAGATGGGGGTTCCCATTCCACCTTTACGTCCTACACGGAAACAGAAAATTGGTCTGCAAATCTCAGGATGATATAGGTGACTTCTGTCATGCTTTGGAAATAGATCCCCCAGCGGGCTTCTCAGTGGAGAAATCAATGGAGCCCCCTAAGAAAAGGAGACCGGCCAGGCCTGAGCCGGGGAACTGGCACAGAGTACCCTCCAAAGCTAAGAACATTCCTTCAAAGGAGCACACAAACTCTCCTAACTAAGGACCGCTTTGGATGGGCCCTCTCTCAAGCGGGACTTTTCCTTTTTGACATGGGCAGCCGAAGAAGGCTGCTCTGTTTTGTTTCTTAACATGGATAGGTGCTGGGGCGAAGTGGTAAAGTATGATCCTTGTTATATATATATGTGTTTATCAGTTATGTTCAATTTTATTGCACGTTTCTCCCTTAGCATTATATTAACTGCCCCTTCTTTCATGAGCAAATGTGATTAGTTATACTTATTACTTACAGTGTGCTTTCTCGGACCCCCGGGGTAGGGGCCTGCGAGGACGGGTACCCTCACGCTTGGGGTCAGATGAAGTGGTGGTTGGGCAATAGTTAAAATTTAGAATAATATGTTTAGAGTGGTTGCGGATTAACATTTCCCCCTCGCACAATTTTTTCGTTGTCATATGACTCTAATATCATTAAGATACTTTTTGTTTAACTTCAATTTATGCTATTTGCAAAAATTTAGTTTTCTGGTTTTAATGTTAACGTTGCGCAGCAGAGACATGGGTTTGCGGGATTGTATTGAATTGCCCCTTCAGATAAAGACTGTTAGGAAGAGTAGAGCTAATAATTCTCAAAGCATACATCTGTTCTCGATAACAATGCCACCCCATGGCCACAAACAGTAGTAAAATCATAACATTACTTAGTCAGAATGCTAGGGGTCTAAACTCCGCCCAGAAACGCTCTCTGGCCATGAGAGATCTCCGTAGAAAGGGGGGTGACATTATTTTTTTACAGGAGACTCATTTCTTAAAAAATAGGGAGCCAGGTTATTTTGGAGGATATTACACGCAATGCTTCCATAGTTCTCTTGATCATAAGCGTAATGGTGTGAGCATCCTCCTGAGTAAACATCTACCCTTCACACTTATACAAACGTATGCAGACTCTGACGGCAGATTTTTATGTATTACAGGCTTATTATTTGGTTCCCCCGTAACTTTGGCCAGTATGTATGCCCCCAACACCAGGCAGCTCCCCTTTATTAAAACATGCTTCACGCAAGTCCTTGACCACGGGATTGGAGCCCTTTATATGGGGGGGGATTTTAATATCCCTCTGCAACCAAACCTTGATACCACAAACCCCAGGCCCTCAACCCCAAAGCATACAATCAAGCACCTATGGCGGATAATGCTAGAGCAGACACTATTTGATATTTGGAGATTTAAAAACCCTGGGAAGAGGGACTACACCTTCTTTTCAGCCCCCCATCGCTCCTATAGTAGAATTGACTATCACCTAACAAACCAGAATGGTCTAGCCAATGTTTTATCTTCCAGACTTTCTCACACGGTATGGTCAGACCACTCCGCGGTTCTTACGCAGCTTCAATGGCCCTCTGTCCCTAAATCCACTTTCTTATGGAGATTAGATGACAGCCTACTAAACTTCCCCGATTTAAAAGATAAAATAGAGAAACTCCTCCCTGAATATTTTCAATTTAACTCTCTGCCCGAGATGGACCCCTTGATTGTTTGGGAGGCACACAAATGCTTTATCAGAGGGGAATTTATAAAACATCAAGCCCGGGTCAGACAGACAGCGAGAGCACTGTATAAATCTTCCACTGAATTGTTATCCAAATTAGAATATGATCATAAGCGCGATCCTACCTCCCCACAAATTCTTGCGGACTTAGATAAGGCAAGAAAGATAGTGCATGATCAAATGATACACGAAGCTAATACCTTAGCCTTGAAAACCAAGCAGAAGTTTCACTTTGAGAGCAATAGAGCTGGCAAACTTCTCGCTCGCTCCCTCAAATTGAAAAAACTAAAATCTTTCATACACGAGGTCCGCACCCCCACACAACAAAGGGTGAGTACTACACCTGAGATCCTCTCTCAGTTTCAGATGTATTACTCTGAACTATACAACTTACCGAAGCCCGACACACCTGAAGATAGAGTAAGTGCCATAAATGCATATTTATTAAACACACATCTTCCCCAACTCACCGTCACGCAGAGAGAGGAATTAGAAGCCCCGTTTACAATGATGGAAATTTTAGCTGCCCTTAAACAACTCCCTGCAGGCAAAAGCCCAGGCCCAGATGGCTTCACTGTAGCATACTACAAGAAATTTGCACCGATCCTCCTCCCCCATTTATGCACAATATTCAACTCTACCGACAAAGAACACCCATTCCTTCCCACAATGCTAGAAGCCCATATTGCTGTGATTCCCAAACCCGGCAAGCCCCCTGACACCCCATCTAACTTTCGCCCCATATCATTATTAAACGTAGATGTAAAACTATATGCGAAGCTCATTGCCTCCAGAATCAACAAGTTCTTGCCACTATTAATACATTTAAACCAAGTGGGTTTTGTGCCTAATAGAGAGGCACGGGATAACACTCTTAAGGTTCTTAATTTGCTAGAGTACTCCCAAACACGTAATATACCATCTATCTTTTTAACAATAGACGCTGAAAAGGCCTTTGATAGGTTGGATTGGCTATTTCTGAAATCCACCTTAGAAAGATTTGGCATAGGGGAGACCTTGATAGGGAAAATATTTGCTTTGTATAATACTCCGAAAGCCCGCATTAAATTGAACGACTCTCTGTCTGACCCCCTCCCCATATTAAACGGAACAAGGCAGGGTTGCCCCCTTTCTCCATTACTTTTTATATTAGCAATGGAAGTACTAGCGGCCAGGGTTAGGGAAGACGATAAAATACATGGCATTCACATAGCAGATACGCAGTATAAAACAACCTTATATGCTGACGACGTGCTATTTTCATTTTCCTCCCCTTTACAGTCCCTCACCGCTCTAATGCCGGTCATTAAACAATATAGTAGCTTATCAAATTTTAAAATAAACATGTCCAAATCGGAGTTCCTGGGGGTGGGGATAACTAGGCAAGTGGCCAATCAGATTATCTCACAATTTCACTTCACACAGCAATATGACTCTATAAAATATTTAGGGATACAGATATCGCTTTCCAGAGAATCCCTTCTCCAATTGAATTATCAAAGCCTTCTTAAAGCCATTAGTGTAGATATGCTGGCTTGGAGGAGCAAATGCCTTTCTTGGTTGGGAAGGATCCAGGCCTTTAAGATGAGTATCTTACCCCGCTTCCTCTACCTGTTCCAGACTATTCCCATACAACTCCCCTCTCAATATATAGGTGCTGTACAGGCACTGGTAAATGACTTCATTTGGGCAAAAAAACATCCTAGAATGTCTAAATCCACACTCTATAGAAGCAGGGACAGAGGAGGCCTGGGAGTACCTAATCTTTTGTTTTATCATCAGGCGGCACAATTGACTAGAATAGTAGATTGGTGTAAAAATATAAAGGATAAGGAGTGGGTGAAGCTTGAGCATGACTTAGTGGGCACTAGAAGCCTGGGGGCATTGTGTTGGACCTCCAAACGTCACAGGAATGTACCACTACACATCCCTACATTGATATCTGCTACACTTCATACATGGGATAGCCTTTCATGCAACCAGAGAGGGGTTTCGTCAATCCCTTCTCCTCTAACTCCCTTACTTCATAATAATGAATTCCCTCCGCTGAAACATTATTGGACAGGTGATTCATATACGATTCTAGCAGGCTTGCCTTGTTGTCAAGTCACAGAGAATGGGAATATATTATCCAAAGCCGCAATAGTCGACAAGGGTATCCCTTTTTTCACCAGGTGGCTGGAATACTTGCAGCTCTCCCATTTCCTTTCTAGCCATAAGGATAAATCCAGCTTTACTCGTAGTTTAACTCCTTTTGAGACACTCTGTTGGTCCCCACAGGTGTCAAGGGGCATACTCTCAGCAATCTATAAAATTTTATTAACAATACACTCTAAAAGCCTACCCCCTTACACCAAAGCTTGGGAAGCGGAGTTGGGCTTGTCCATCCCCTCAAAAACTTGGGATGTCATTTTCCAGCAAATGGGCAAGGCGCCCTCGTCAATGAGCATCACAGAGACCAATATGAAACTTCTGAGGAGGTGGTACTTATACCCCAGTAGGTTAGCTAAAATTTATCCGCAAACCGATCCCCTCTGTTGGAGGGGTTGTGGAGAGCCGGGCACTCTTAGTCATATCTGGTGGGATTGTCCCCTGCTCCAACCGTTCTGGAGGGACGTTCATAGGGAGATCCAAAAAGTCCTTGAGCAATCTATCCCTTTTAACCCCTTGACGATACTATTTAACAAGCCGTCTAGGATTAAATGCAAATACAAAAAGGTCTTACTATACATCATGCTCAGCAGTGCTAAGCAATTAATCCCCAGATTATGGAAGCAGCACATCACCCCTTCTAGATCAGAGTGGAGACGAAATGTTGCGCTCCTTATTTCTTTAGAAAAATTTCACTACCATAAAACTAATAGACTAGATTTTTACTGTTCTATGTTATTCTACTGGGAGACATACGCCCACTCTGTAGCTGAGACAACGCCCCAATCCATAGTGCCGATGTTTCCCCCCCCTGTGCTGTAGGCACAATAGTCACACGTATAATTACTGACGCAGGAATGGGAGACTAACTGGAGCCCTACTTGACACCACTTATGTTCCCGGTACATGACGCATAGGGGCTGGGGTTGTTGATAGGAGGGGGGTGGATGTTAAATTTTGGATCAAACTGTTAGATGACTATATGACTACATGACCCTGAGGTACAAAATACATACATGGTAATCTACTCTACGGCGACAAAGGGCTGGGCAATGCTAATGCCTGCTACACCCCTCAGATGGATGTTTTTAGGGGTTCTTTTTTTTTTTCCCTGCATAAACTGTTGTTTATTCACTCGTTTTACTATATCTTAGGAATGTCTCTTGCTGCGCAGCGATGTTTGATGCTTTGTTTTTTTGTTTTTGTTTGTTTTTTGTTGTTTTTTTTTTTTTTTCTCTTATTTAATTTTGTTGTTCACCATATTGTGTTGCTCTTTTATTTTTGCTCAAATTGAAAATACCAACAGACTTTTGGTCCTATCGGGACTTAATTGTGTACGATACCACGGACTTTAAAGATTCGAACACTAAGGTTTGTTCCTAATTGTTTACCTGTCTATGCAGTATTGGAAAACCACATGTTCCTTGCAGGCCGGAGTGTTGTAACGGCTTTTGTAAACTATGTACACCTTCTTTCTGATATACAATAAAGCTTGTTGGAAAAAAAAAAAAAAAAAAAAAAAAATTATAAAATATGAGGAAAAAATGGAAAAAAACACACTTTTTCTAACTTTGACCCCCAAAATCTGTTATACATCTACAACCACCAAAAAAAAACATATGCTAAATAGTTTCTAAATTTTGTCCTGAGTTTAGAAATACCCAATGTTTACATGTTCTTTGCTTTTTTTGCAAGTTATAGGGCCATAAATACAAGTAGCACTTTGCTATTTCCAAACCACTTTTTTTCAAAATTAGCGATAGTTACATTGGGACACTGATATCTTTCAGGAATCCCTGAATATCCATTGACATGTATATATTTTTTTTAGAAGACATCCCAAAGTATTGATCTAGGCCCATTTTGGTATATTTCATGCCACCATTTCACCGCCAAATGCGATCAAATAAAAAAAATTGTTCACTTTTTCACAATTTTTTTCACAAACTTTAGGTTTCTCACTGAAATTATTTACAAAAAACTTATGCAATTATAGCATACATGGTTGTAAATGCTTCTCTGGGATCCCCTTTGTTCATAAATAGCAGACATATATAGCTTTGGTTTTGCTTTTTACTAAATTAGAAGGCTGCTAAATGCGACTGCGCACCACACGTGTATTATGCCCAGCAGTGAAGGGGTTAATTAGGGAGCATGTAGGGAGCTTCTAGGGTTAATTTTAGCTTCAGTGTAGTGTAGTAGACAACCCCAAGTATTGATCTAGGCCCATTTTGGTATATTTCATGCCACCATTTCACCACCAAATGCAATCAAATAAAAAAAAACGCTAAATTTTTCACAATTTTAGGTTTCTCACTGAAATTATTTACAAACAGCATGTGCAATTATGGCACAAATGGTTGTAAATGCTTCTCTGGGATCCCCTTTGTTCAGAAATAGCAGACATATATGACTTTGGCGTTGCTTTTTGGTAATTAGAAGGCCGCTAAGTGCTGCTGCGCATCACACGTGTATTATGGCTAGCAGTGAAGGGGTTAATTAGGTAGTTTGTAGGGAGCTTGCAGGGTTAAATTTAGCTTAAGTGTAGAGATCAGCCTCCCACCTGACACATCAGACCCCCTGATCCCTCCCCCACAACTGTCCCCGCCATCTTAAGTACTGGCAGAAAGTCTGCCAGTACTAAAATAAAAGTTTTTTTTTTTTTTTGTTTTTTTTAAATGCTACTTTGTAGGATCCCCCCTTAGCCCCCAACCTCCCTAATCCCCCCCAAAACAGCTCCTTAACCTCCCCCTCTGCCTTATTGGGGGCCATCTTGGGTACTGGCAGTACCCAGTTTGCAAAAAAAATGTTTTATTTTTATTTTTTTGCCTGTTTTTCTGTAGTGTAGCTTCCCCCCCCCCACCACAGACCAATCCCCCACCCCCTGACTAATGTATTTTTACATAACTAAAACTATTTTTTAAAACTTTTCATACATAATTTTTCTGTAGTGTAGCTGTTCCCACCCGCTCCCTCCCCGTGCACGCGCCCGCCCTCCCGTGCGCGCCTCTGATCACCCCCGCCCATGATCCCGCCCCCCTACACATCATCAGGGCCATCGATGGCCGCCACCCGCCTCCCGAACCGGCTCCCACCCACCAACGGATTTAGCCGGTGATGTCCGGTGCAGAGAGGGCCACAGAGTGGCTCTCTCTGCACCGGATTGCTAAAAAAGGTTATTGCAGGATGCCTCAATATCGAGGCATCACTGCAATAACCGGAAAGCAACTGGAAGCGAACAGGATCGCTTCCAGCTGCTTTCCAGACCAAGGACGTACGCCACACGTCCTCGGTCATTAACTGTATTTTTTTTTGAGGGCGTGTGGCGTACGTCCTTAGTCGTTAAGGGGTTAATTATGTATTACAATTGCCAAACTAATTTTTACATTCTAGACACTACATATTAGAAGTTGACATATTGGGGCATGAGTGATATCTCAGGTACATATATTAATGTTACTTGGGCTGAGTCCTACTCTTTCTAGACCAAGTGAGGCCTGCCCTTTCCCCAGCTGGTGAGGGAGGTGGGAGATTTTGATTAACACCCCATATTACTATCTTACAGTTCAATTGTCTGTGACATGAGGCCATGACACCTGATATACTTATAGTTTCATATTCATATATCATGGCTCATCAATATTTTTAAATCTCCTATCCTGCTATATCTCTAGTACGATGCCTGAACTGAAAGGTTAACTTTTATAGGGCTCTAGTACTTACATATTCTAGTGTTAACAAATGTACTTTTGTTTAGATATATATTAACATGTTATATTCAGGTTGGTTCCTAGCCCACATTAACAACTTGGTCTCAGGCATCTATTTCTCCTTATTGTCTCTCTCATGATATTTTGTTTAGTACCACGTATGAGTACAACAGCACCATAGAGCAATGAGTGCAACAATTACTACATCCTATCTTAATCACTATTATATATCATATGTACTTGTTGGGGTTTCATGGCTCTCTCAGGACATTATCCTACCGGTTCTTACAGGTAAATCTCCATATCAGTGGTGTTAACTTATATTTATGCTCGATACACTTGATTTTAGGAGGTGGAGGACAGTTCTGTCTATGACATATAAGAGATGTACAGTTTAGGCCTTGTGATTAACCTCATTATGCTCTTATGTCGATATTTATAATTACTTTATACTCTGTCTAGATATTTTTAAGAGTTTACTTGGCAATTAAAACTAATGCTCACTTAGGGTCCCGATAATAGTTAATATAAGAGTGACATCCCGCCTGGCTCCGCACTCCACCCCCCCCCCCCCTCTATTATATTTCGAGCAACTCTTGCCCGCTGCATCCCCCCCCCCCCTTTAAACTATAAAGCTTATCCCCCCTGGCCCTAATTGTATCTGAGTGGACACTCTAATTTGCCTTCTATATGGCCCAGGGAGGACTATTTTTGTTTTATTGATACTACCTTTATTATAAAACTGAAGTTTTACTGTAAACTACCCAAATTTTATAACATTACGTGTGCTATTTGGATACAGTATGCCCTTACTGTAGGGTTTTGCTTGTAACACTTATCTAACAATATTGTATTTGCACTTTTCTGTAAATGTTTTGGGACATACCCTTTGGTTGTATCTGTTTATGACTTCAATAAAAAAATATATTAAAAAAATAAAAATGCTATGTATGTTCAATAAACCCTATTGACTATTTTCAAATCCTGTGAGTGCCCTCCTTTCTTGCAAAGTTGTATGTATGTATATATATATATATATGTGTGTGTATATATATATATATATATATATATATATATATATATATATATATATATATATATATATATATATATATATATATATATATATATATATATATATATATATATATATATATATATATATATATATATATATTATGGCTTGACAAGAAAATTGACAGTCTACTCCAAAATATTTATTGTTTAAAAAATATATAATCCCTTTATTTACCATTCTCCAGTTTTGTATAACCAACACAGTTATATTAATATACTTTTTAACACTTTAAGGATGTATTTTCAGGTGCACAACAGTGCTTATTTACAGTATCTACTCCGCCTAATTTCCTATTGGTTTTAGAACTGCAAATGCCCTTTGCTCTTGGGCCTTATATTTAGTTCAATACATTACAACTAGACCACTTCTGAAAGTTATTTCTTGCCTCATCTCACATTCAAGAGTCTTATATGATATAGTAAAAAAATAGGTTTCCTTTATTCATACATTATAGTAGTCCTTATTTTAATAGCTATTAACAAGTAATATTAGGTTTAGAAGCACTTGCAAATATGATAACTCAAATTAAAGTGGAATCCAATGCACAAAATTGATTATAAATTTGCGAGAATATGACATTAAATAATGTCTGCAACACAGAATACCAACAGACAGTACATATGATATACCTGGATCAGTTGCAGATATTATGGCCCCAAAAAATAAGCAGTCAGTAAAAAAAAAATCTCCACCGAGGGTTCCAGTCACCTTCATCAGCTTAACACAGCCATAAATTAAAGCCCTGGAAAGTAAACAAAATGCTCAACTGCCAATATCCACAAGCCATTCAAGATAAATATGACAATGCATCCTATGAAATACCCCACATCTTATAACTGCAGAATGAAATACATGTTCATACTATTCATATTTCAGTGACAAAATCCTATAATATTCCTCAATCTACCTTCCTTCCTTTCACCACCTCCATCGTCTTCAATGATACTGACACAATATTATTTGCATTGAAAAACATAATTTATGTAAGAATTTACCTGATAAATTAATTTCTTTCATATTGGCAAGAGTCCATGAGCTAGTGACGTATGGGATTTACAATCCTACCAGGAGGGGCAAAGTTTCCCAAACCTCAAAATGCCTATAAATACACCCCTCACCACACCCACAATTCGGTTTAACGAATAGCCAAGAAGTGGGGTGATAAAGAAAGGAGTAAAAAGCATCAACAAAGGAATTTGGAAATAATTGTCCTTTATACAAAAAAAAAAAAAAATCATAACCACCATAAAAAGGGTGGGTCTCATGGACTCTTGCCAATATGAAAGATATTAATTTACCATGTAAGTTCTTACATAAATTATATTTTCTTTCATGTAATTGGCAAGAGTCCATGAGCTACTGACGTACCCAAGATGTGGAACTCCACTCAAGAGTCACTAGAGAGGGAGGGATAAAAATAAACAGCCATTTCTCACTGAAAAAATAATCCACAACCCAAAATATAAGTTATTCTCATAATGAAAAGAAAAACCAAAAACTGCTTCTGAAGAAGCAAATACATCAAAATGGTAGAATTTAGTAAATGTATGCAAAGAAGACCAAGTTGCAGCTTTGCAAATCTGATCAACTGAAGATTCATTCTTAAAAGCCCACAAAGTGGAGACTGATCTAGTAGAATGAGCTGTAATTCTCTGAGGCGGGGTCTGACCCGACTCCAAATAAGCTTGATGAATTAAAACCTATAACCAAGAAGCCAAGGAAATAGCAGATGCCTTCTGACCTTTCCTAGGACCAGAAAATATAACAAATAGACTAGAAGTCTTCGTGAAATTTTTAGTAGCTTCAACATAATATTTCAAAGCTCTTACCACATCCAAAGAATGTAAGGATCTTTCCAAAGAATTTTTAGGATTAGGACACAAGGAAGGGACAACAAATTTCTCTACTAATGTTGTTAGAATTCACAACTTTAGGCAAAAATGTAAATGAAGTCCGCAAAACCGCTGTATCCTGATGAAAAATCAGAAAAGGAGATTCACAAGAAAGAACAGATAGCTCAGAAACTCTTCTAGCAGAAGAGATGGCCAAAAGGAACAACACTTTCCAAGAAAGTAGTTTAATGTCCAAAGAATGCATAGGCTCAAATGGAGGAGCCTGTAACGCCTTCAAAACCAAATTAAGACTCCAAGGAGGAGAAATTGATTTAATGACGGGCTTAATATGAACTAAAGCCTGAACAAAACAGTGAATATCAGGAAGTTTAGCAATCTTTCTGTGAAATAAAACAGAAAGGGCAGAGATTTGTCCCTTCAAGGAACTTGCAGACAAACCCTTATCCAAACCATCCTGAAGAAACTGTAGAATTCTAGGAATTCTAAAAGAATGCCAAGAGAATTTATGAGAAGAACACCAGGAAATGTAGGTCTTCCAAACTCGATAATAGATCTTTCTAGAGACAGATTTACGAGCTTGTAACATAGTATTAATCACTGAGTCAGAGAAACCTCTATGACTTAGTACTAAGCGTTCAATTTCCATACCTTCAAATTTAAGGATTTGAGATCCTGATGGAAAAACGGACCTGGAGACAGAAGGTCCGGCCTTAACGGAAGTGGCCAAGGTCGGCAACTGGACATCCGAACAAGATTCGCATACCAAAACCTGTGTGGCCATGCTGGAGCCACCAGCAACACAAACGATTGTTCCATGATGATTTTTGATATCACTCTTGGAAGAACTAGAGGCGGAAAAATGTAAGCAGGATGATAACACCAAGGAAGTTTCAGCGCATCCACTGCTTCCGCCTGAGGATCCATGGACCTGGACAGGTATCTGGGAAGTTTCTTGTTTAGATGAGAGGCCATGAGATATATCTCTGGAAGACCCCACATCTGAACAATCTGAGAAAATACATCTGGATGGAGAGACCACTCCCCTGGATGTAAAGTCTGACGGCTGAGATAATCCGCCTCCCAATTGTCTACACCTGGGATATGCACCGCAGATATTAGACAGGAGCTGGATTCTGCCCAAGCAAGTATCCGAGATACTTCTTTCATTGCTTGGGGACTGTGAGTCCCCAATGATTGACATATGCCACAGTTGTGATATTGTCTGTCTGAAAGCAAATGAACGGTTTTCTCTTCAACAGAGGCCAAAACTGAAGAGCTCTAAGAATTGCACAGAGTTCTAAAATATTGATTGGTAATCTCGCCTCTTGAGATTTCCAAACCCCTTGTGCTGTCAGAGATCCCCAAACTGAAAGACTTGTGTCTGTAGTGATCACAGTCCAGGTTGGGCGAACAAAGGAAGTCCCTTGAACTAAACGCTGGTGATTTAACCACCACGTCAGAGAAAGTCGAACATTGGGACTTAAGGATATTAACTGTGATATCTTTGTATAATCCCTGCTCCATTGATTCAGCATACAAAGCTGGAGAGGTCTCATGGGAAAACGAGCAAAAGGAATCGCGTCCAATGCTGCAGTCATGAGGCCTAAAACTTCCATGCACATAGCCACTGAAGGGAATGACAGACTGAAGGTGCCGACAGGCTGCAACCAATTTCAAACGACTCTTGTCTGTTAGAGACAGAGTCATGGACACTGAATCTATCTGGAAACCTAAAAAGGTGACCCTTGTCTGAGGAATCAAGAAACTTTTTGGTAAATTGATCCTCCAACCATGTTTTTTAAGAAACAACACTAGTTGATTTGTGTGAGATTCTGCAGAACGTAAAGACTGAACTAGTACCAAGATATCGTCCAAATAAGGTAACACCGCAATACCCTGCTCTATGATTACAGAGAGTAGGGCACCTAGAACCTTTGAAAAGATTCTTGGAGCTGTTGCTAGGCCAAATGGAAGAGCAACAAATTGGTAATGCTTGTCTAGAAAAGAGAATCTCAGGAACTGTTCTGGATGAATCGGAATATGAAGGTATGCATCCTGCAAGTCTATTATGGACATATAATGTCCTTGCTGAACAAAAGGCAGAATAGTCCTTATAGTCACCATCTTGAAAGTTGGTACTCTTACATAGCGATTCAAAATTTTCAGATCCAGAACTGGTCTGAATGAATTTTCCTTCTTTGGGACAATAAATAGAATTAAATAAAACCCCAGACCCTGTTCCTGAAAAGGAACCGGCATGACTACCCCTGAAGACTCCAGGTCTGAGAAAAAAATTTGGTGCCAACCATATCCGGAAATGACACACTTGCGTCACCATCGACGCAACCATGTGTAAGACTTCCGCGTCAACTACGACACCGGAAGTGACGAACTTGCGTCAACGGACTTACTTTTCGCGCCAAAAAATTCTCGTGCCAATGACGACGCAATAAAGTCTAGCATTTGGCACACCCGCGGGCCTAATGCTGCCCGCAATTTGAAAGAGTAAAAGTAGTCAATTTGAAAAAAGATTAAACCGCAGGTAAGAAAAAAATATTTCTTAATATGTTTTATTTCCCAAATATGAAACTGACAGTCTGCACAAGGAAATACATGAACCTGACTCATGGCAACTATAAGTACAATACATATATTTAGAACTTTATATAAATGCATAAAGTGCCAGACCATAGCTGGGGTGTCTTAAGTAATAAAAAACATACTTACCAAAAAGACACGCATCCACATATAGCAGATAGCCAAACCAGTACTGAAACAGTTATCAGTAGAGGTAATGGTATATGAGAGTATATCGTCAATCTGAAAAGGGAGGTAGGAGATGAATCTCTACGACCAATAACAGAGAACCTATGAAATTGACCCCCGTTAGGGAAATCACTGCATTCAATAGGTGATACTCCCTTCACATCCCTCTGACATTCGCTGTACTGAGAGGAATCAGGCTTCAAAATGATGAGAAGCGCATGTCAACGTAGAAATTTTAGCACAAACTTGCTTCACCACCTCCATAGGAGGCAAAGTTTGTAAAACTGAATTGTGGGTGTGGTGAGGGGTGTATTTATAGGCATTTTGAGGTTTGGGAAACTTTGCCCCTCCTGGTAGGATTGTATATCCCATACGTCACTAGCTCATGGACTCTTGTCAATTACATGAAAGAAAGGTATGCTCTTGTGTCACCATCTTTGCATTATCATGCAAAACACTAGCAATGATACATAGGGGATTAGATTTACTATTCCTGCAGGCGGACAGGTTTGCAAGTAGTGAACCTGTCTGCCTGCAATCACCACTTGCAATCTTGCATTGCACTACAAAATTTAGAGGATTCATGTGCAATGCCGCCCCTGCTCCGGTCCAATCAACTGCGCTAGAGCAGGGCATGTCAATTACCAAGAATGAGTGTGTGTCAGGGTGATTGATCTCGCCACCCCTGAGACAGTGGAGAGGAAAAAGTGGTTTCTACAGCTCACATATGTGGCAGGCTCACTTATGTAAATCTGCTCCACATAGCCCAAAAAGCTACTAACACAGCTTAATTAAATTAGCTCTAGTTTAAAACAAATAGCCAATGCAGCTTAGCTAAAAGGGAGTTGTACATGCAGTAAAGTTCTCTGAACGCTCTTGGATGTCAAGGATGCTCTAGATTACATAGTATTAAAGGGACATTTAACACATGATGAAAATCCCTTAAACCTACTTTTTCTTAATTATAAAAATAAAATAATCACTGCTGACTATTTTATATGCTCTTCTTACCCCAAACTGTTGAAGGATATTGTTTTAAAGTACAGCACTGATCCACAGCTTGATTCTCCTATGTAAGCTGCCATATTGTAATGCACGCTGTAGGCAGGGGCACAGAAGACACATGCTCATGATGCAGTCAAGTGACACACACGGCTATATTACATACAGTATACTTAGAGGATCACATCTGTGTGAGCTGCTGTGACTGAAGAAACATATTTATTAGAGTATAAATGTATTAGATTTAGCCATGTATGTATAATACACATCATATGCATCTTAACTTAAATAACATGCTTATTAAAAGGGACATGAAACCCAATTTTTTTCTTTCATGATTTAGAAAGAGCATGCAATTTTAAACAACTTTCTAATTTACTTCTATTATCTAATTTGCTTCACTCGTATGATATTCCTTGCTGGAAAGCATATCTAGATAGGCTCAGTAGCTTCTGATTGGTGGCTGCACACAAATGCTTCTTGTGATTGGCTCACCCATGTGCATTGCTATTTCTTCAGCCAAGGATATCTAAAGAATTAAGCAAATTATATAATAGAAGTAAATTGGAATGTTGTTTAAAATTGTTTATCTGAATCATGAAATAATATTTTTGGGTTTAATGTCCCTTTAAATACTGTGTATTTGTGTTTCTAACTCCCCCCACAGTTAAAACTTCAAACTGGCCACAAGTTTTAGGTTTTAATAAAAGTCGTTTTCTGCAGGCACTATTATCTGTGTAATTTATTTGTTGTAACCTCCGTGGGGGAAGAGGGAGGGGGAGGCTGTGACGCTGCATATACTCTAGGTGCAGAAGATTTCTGCTTTTCAAGACTTCTCCTGTTTATATATAAATCACTAAGGACTGACAGTTGTACAAGCTTAGAGATCGTTTAGCAATAATCGGCTCTTTCAATGCAGACAATCATTGCTAAACGATCACTAAGCTTGTACAACTGTCAGTCCTTAGTGATTTATATATTAACAGGAGAAGTCTTGAAAAGCAGAAATCTTCTGCACCTAGAGTATATGCAGCGTCACAGCCTCCCCCTCCCTCTTCCCCCACGGAGGTTACAACAAATAAATTACACAGATAATAGTGCCTGCAGAAAACGGCTTTTATTAAAACCTAAAACTTGTGGCCAGTTTGAAGTTTTAACTGTGGGGGGAGTTAGAAACACAAATACACAGTACTTAATAAGCATTTTATTAAAGTTAAGATGCATATGATGTGATGTGTATTATACATACATGGCTAAATCTAATACATTTATACTCTAATATATAGGTTTCTTCAGTCACAGCAGCTCACACAGATGTGATCCTCTAAGTATACTGTATGTAAAATAGCCGTGTGTGTCACTTGACTGCATCATGAGCATGCGTTACAATATGGCAGCTTACATAGGAGAATCAAGCTGTGGATCAGTGCTGTACTTTAAAACAATATCCTTCAAGCATATAAAATAGTCAGCAGTGATTATTTTATTTTTATTAATAAGAAAAAGTAGGTTTTAGGGATTATTAGAAGACAGGTGTTTAGTGTCCCTTTAACTCTTTCCTCACTAGAGGTACTGTGACTGGAAGCATTTACATGTCTTGATGCCACTAATAACATCAGTGCTATACTACCTTTAATTTTACATTTTATTAAATGAAACAAGCATTATTCAAACAAACAATGTTGTCAAAATTGTACATCTTCAATCCCATTACAACAATAATAACCAAACACTTACCCTATAACAAAACAGGACATTGCTGTTCCAAGAAAAGCGTATGCAAGGATAGATCCCATATTTCTGAAAAAATGTCTCTAGAAAAAAAAAAGAATATATTTGTTTGAGAAGACCATTTGTTCCTTTGAGTGAAACTAACTTGTTAAAGAGGATTTTGGAAATCTGCTGAGCCTATCTAGGTATGTTTTTTTTAACAAAGGATACTAAGAAAACAAAGCAATTTAGAAAATAGAAGCAAAATGGAAAGTTGTTTAAAGTTGTATGCTCTACCTGAAACATGAAATAAAACATATGGGTTTCTTAAGGACCTCTGAAGAGCCAACAAATGCCAGAATCCTATTGTGCAGCGATGTGCAGGTTTTCAGACATTTGTTCTCTTTTGCAATACATGCAGCAATCCAGAGGGAATAAAACATTGAGGTTCAAACTTTACTGAACTTTTCAGTAAAGTTTGTCAATCTGATCTATATGTGCTCATGTCAAACCTTAAGAAATTCTATACACTTACAGGCATTGTACAACACGTTTAGTATTCTTGACCTGAATAAGATCTGTTAAACTATGACCATGTTAACATATTGACTGAGAAAGATCACACAACCATTTTGTTGTTATCTGATCAGCCTAGTAGATAACCATCCAGTTTTTGGCCACACTTGGTATAGAGTATATAACATTTTAATAACTAAAAGTTGAATATTAAAAAAAAAGAAGTAATAATATAATATAAAATAATATAACATTTTACCGCAGATATATTGACGACTTGTTTCTGATCTGGCAGGATGATATGGAGTCATTAGAGACCTGGATAGAGTCGCTGAATACAATGGAGAGCACTATTAGATTTCAGCATGTGGCGGATAAGAACTCTGTGGATTACCTGGATGTGAGAGTTTTTAAAACCAATGGGACATTGGGAACCACCTTGTTCAGAAAAAAGACTGACCGCAATTCTATACTCCATGCTGACAGCTGTCATCAACCGGCGTTGATCCGTAATATCCCCAAGGCCTAGTTTCAAAGGGTGATTCGAAACAACACCGATACATCGCAGGGGGGAAACACAACTGAGTGAAATGGTTGAGAGATTCACACAGCGAGGTTATAAGAAACCCTTATTACAGGCTATGTGTGATCAAGTAACTAAGGGAGCGACTGAAGACATCCAGAGTGCATCAGATAAAGTTCCACAACTTACATTTGTGACGATATATACTCCTGACCAACACCGTAACACTAAAGCTATCAAAGACGAATGGAAACTGATCCAGTCGGACCCCTCATTACCCTTCTCTTGCTGGGGGGGCCCCTCGACTTGCATATAGAAGGGGTAAGAGTTTGAAGGATCACCTGATGAAAACGGATTTTCGAACACTTACTGAAAAACAGACGTGGTTAAAACGTAAATGCGGATGCTTTAAATGCTTGGGCTGTGTGACATGCAATAGTATGCACACTGGGAGTATGTTTCAACACCCTGACAAGAAGAAGAAATACAAGATCAATTACTTCCTTACATGTACAACGACTCACATCATCTATCTCCTCAATTGTCCATGTGGACTCTTTTACGTTGGGAAGACCATCGATCAGGCATCAGGGCTGCCCTGAAGAATGACAAAACGTAGCAACCAGTAGCCAACATTTTTTGGAGAGTAGGCATACAGTTGCGGACTTGAGTTTCTGAATAATTGATCATGTTCCAGTACTTAACAGAGGTGGCAACAGAGCGAGGATCCTACTTCAGAAGGAAGCCAGATGGATACATGAACTTGGCACCCTAGCTCCCAGAGGTCTTAATGTACAATCTGGATGGCAAGCGTTCTTGTGAGGTGACCTCTCATCATGTTTACCTTTCGGAAATATGAGGGAGTCTGCAATTCCATTACAAGATGAGAGTACATGATCCCATTACGTAATTTTATGATTAGGATTTAACATAGATTTGCTTCCTTTTTGTAGGGTTGGCTTATCCTCCCTACATTATGTGACTGACCCTTAATTATCCCCATGAGCGATATTTCGTATTTCTCTTCCTCCATAGATCAATTTAGTGTAATCTATTTATTGGTGTTGAATAGGTGTTACAAAGGACTAATTGTTTTTACTTGGGGCCTTCAGTGGTCTCATTTTATTTGTATATGTTAGCTTATATGTACTGTAGGTTCACTGTCTCATTGGTTTAGTAAGTGTGGGATCCCCCTTTTTTTTCGCTGCCTGATCCGCGTTGCCCTCTGTTTTGCCAGCAGGAATGTTTTAGCGAGTTATGCACTCTATTATGGTATACGATAAGAGTCACATTGATAGTAATGTTATATGGTTTATTCCTATATGGGACCCGGAGTCTTATGCGTGAATATCATTGAGTAGGCTCTTTATGATATTTGAGATGGTTGATTGATGTTGGGTTTATTGTTAAGAGTCTGGTGTTCTGCTTATGGTTTACTTCTTAGGTCTCAGGTCTTAGTTTTATAATAAAATAATCTAACAACAATTGTTTTTTTATGATTTACTTTTTCAGCACAGGGTGTATGTCAAGTCGGTGACGACAGACCATAAATACACACTATTTATGAGCGAGGGGTTGACATTTGGTGCCCTTTGGCATATTCTGTTAAGTGTTTTGGGGTATTTCTTGATAGATTTTAGGCCTGTTGTATAATCTTTATAGTCAGGGTTTATTTGTCTTTGGTTGCTTATTCGGATATTCCCAAGTTATTCATTTACATTATAAATGTATTGATGTTTAATAGTTGTTGGATGAGTTTGTTTGTAGTGTGAAAGGTCCCCCTTTTTTCCTTTAATGTTTATATTTTTATTTTGACTGCTATTATTTTTAATGTTTCGGGTTTGATTTGAGTGGTTCGTATATTCTATGAATGGTGACAATATCCCTCTGCATGCTTTGAAATTTCGAGGGGCAATTAGAGATTGGAATAGTGCTGATAGGCACCCTCTATGTTTTGTAGCGAGTTAACTCGATCGCAAAGTTTGGTTCTGGTTGCCGGATGACTGTGTAGGGATTAGTTAGATTTACATCAGTTCATTCTGACAGATATAGGAGGTGTGCCGTAGCTGGACCTACAGCGCGCCAGTGGGTGTGTTCTTGTAACATGCCTTACATCGTATGGGGTGATGATTATGTTGTGATAGTGGATCAGTTCCGTGTTGCGAGGTATAAACTTGGTGGGTAGGTGATTGCCATGTTTGACAGATAGAGGAGGTGTGCTGTAGCTGGACCTATAGCGTGTCAGTGGGTGTGTCCCTGTAATATGCCTTGCATTGCATGGGGCGATGATGATGCTATGTTAGTGGATCAGTTGTGCGTCGCGAGTTGCTAGGCTGGTGTGTAGGCGATTGCCAGATTACGGGGGTTATGTTCCACTTTGGATTTTAGTATGACATATAGTTGTTGATATTAGGATGACTCTATCTCTCACAGCCTATCATAGTGTAGGTGTGCCGGGTTTTAACCTATGGCGTATCAGGGGGAGTGTCCCTGGTCCTGACTTACGGAAACGAAGATTAGTTTTAGGATTCGGGCCAGAGTGGTATTCTAACGAAGCTGTTGGTATTAGTGCTACTGATATTTGTGACTCTATGACATTTTGATAGTTGTTTAGTTCGGGTAATTTCTGAGAATTGTATGATGTTTTGATGTGGCGAGGTTAACGCCTATGGAGGCGGATCACAAAACCCTATAGGGTGGTTGGTGGACAATTCCATCCTTTAGTGAGGGGTGTTCGGAATAGGTTGGTAATTACAAAGTGGGATTCATCCTTACATTTACATTCACATTTGGATTATATACTTGGTTATCTCACCAATAGATTTGTATACAGCATTCATTTTGTGTAAGAATATTTAGTTACGTCATTAACACGTTTTGACTATAATGGTATTTTTACATTTGGTCTGTCTGATGGTACAGACCCTGATATGTTTGCACACAGTCTCCAGGGATTGGTGGCCACACTGTGGGAGGGTTTTACAGGCCTTTATTAGTCTGTTTGTATGTAGTTTCTGGTTGTCAGAGGAAGGGACGTTTGAGGTCCTGAAACGTCACAAATAAATACAATTTTTGTTCACAAATTTCTGGAAGTCCAGTGAGTGCTTCCGTTTATCTACTTTGCTATATATACACACACACTCACTTTATTAGGTACACCTGTTCAATTGCTTGGTAACACAAATTGCTAATTAGCCAATCACATGGCAGCAACTCAATGCATTTAGGCATCTAGACGTGGTGAAGACGACTTGCTGAAGTTCAAATCGAGCATCAGAATGGGGATTAAAGGGGATTCAAGTTACTTTGAACGTGGCATGGTTGTTGGTGCCAGACGGGCTGGTCTGAGTATTTCAAAACGGCTGATCTACTGGGATTTTCATGCACAACCATCTCTAGGGTTTACAGAGAATGGTCCGAAATAGAGAAAATATCCAGTGAGCGCCAGTTGTGTGGACGGAAATGCCTTGTTGATGTCAGAGGAGAATGGGAAGACTGACAACAGTAACTAAAATAACCACACATTACAACCAAGATATGCAGAATACCATCACTGTATGGACAACACGTCAAACCTTAAAGCAGATGGGCTACATCAGGAGAAGACCACACTGGGTGTCACTCCTGTCAGCTAAGAACAGGAAACTGAGGCTACAATAAGCACAGGGTCACCAACATTGGACAATAGAAGATTGGAAAAAATGTTGCCTGGTCTGAGGAGTTTCGATTTCAGCTGCAACATTCAGATGGTAGGGTCAGAATTTGGCATAAACCACATGAAAGCATGGATCCATCCTGCCTTGTATCAACAGTTCAGCTGGTGGTGGTGGTGTAATGATGTTGTGGATATTTTCTTGGCACACTTTTGGCCCCTTAGTACCAACTGAGCTTCGTTTAAACGCCATGGCCTGCCTACCTGAGTATTGTTGCTGACCATGTCCATCCCTTTATGACTACAGTGTACCCATCTTTTGATGGCTACTTCCAGCAGGATAATGCACCATGTCACAAAGCTCAAATCATCTCAAACTGGTTTATTAAACATGACCATGAGCTCACTGTATTTCAATGGCCTCCACAGTCACCAGATCTCAATCCAATAGAGCACCTTTGGGATGTGGTGGAACGAGAGATTTGCATCATGGATATGCAGCAACTGCGTAATGCTATAATGTCAATATGGACCAAAATATCTGAGGAATGTCTCCAACACCTTGTTGAATCTATGCCACAAAGAATTAAGAGTTCTTACGGCAAAAGGGGATCCAACCCGGTACTATCAAGGTGTACCTAATAAAGTGGCCGGTGACTATATGTATGTATGTGTAATAATAAATTTATAATTATTTATTTCAATTTTTTTTAAATAAATTGTTTTACAGAAACAAAAGCCACACAAAACATTATTTATGTAGCAGCTTTCCCATTATTTTTACATCCCAAAGCAGAAAAAATGACCAAGAGGGTTAGAGTTGATCATCATGATTTCGTGGTTAAAAATAAGAACTTTCCAAAGCCTTAGTAAGTCTCTCACCACACAAGTATACTAGTTTGTCTTCTGCCTCAGAGTACTGTTCAAAGAAGTATACATGGTCATTTAGTGAACCACACAAGAGCAGAGCACAAAGCACTTGATGGTACAAGCCAGTTAAATAAATAACTCATCTCTGTAATACATGGTGACAATTATTTTTTTAATTGAATTAAAAGTTTAAAGGACTATTAAATTCAGTAACACCGCATAATCATTAAATACATAATAAAAAGACAATGCAAAAGCACTTTGTTTGAATTTTTTTGCTGAAAAACTTTAAAATTAGTTAGGTTTTCCCTCCTACTGCCTCACGTGAAAGCCACCAGCCAATCCCAAAATGCATATATATGTATAATCTGTGAATTCTTGCACATGCTCAGTAGGAGCTGTTGCCTCAGAAAGTGTGCATATAAAAAGACTGTGCACATTTAGATAATGAAATTGAATTGGAAAGTGGTTTAAAATTGCGTGCTTTACCAGAATCATGAAAGTTTAATTTGTAACCATTTAAATGTACATGTAAATGATACATATGCTTTAATGCTGCAGCTTATTAAATCAAGGCTTGTTCAATATCTAGGAGCCAGGGAGGGTTTACCACCAGTTTAGGGAAATAATACCAGACATTCTCATTAGCATACTTTTGCAATAATGATTACACAGCATAACTCAGAAACTATAACTGCAAGGATTATTTGTTTAGAACTAGACTGGTACACAGAGGAATATTCAGCATGAAAGGACCTTTATTATTATATATATTATCTATATTGACTTGAACCATACAAATGCCAACGTTGTCAGTAAAATACTGGCTGGGTGGCAACAAAATGTTTTAACGTATCCAGAGACCGCCTTGCCAAGCACACAACCAACGGCGCCCACAGTATACCCATCACTCACCATGGGAAGCAGTGACGCCTCTTCCATTGGTAATTATCCTGCCCACTTATTTTAATGACTCGCCTAAGCCACCTGGAAATGTTGGGAGGAATATACTGGAGAGGTAAAGATCACTAGGGAGCACTCAAGACAAGCTAAAGAGTAAACTAAAGACTAACACCTAACTGAAAACTGTTTGAGTATAATTTGTAGTGTATATGAATCATGTATAAAGTTAATATATATATATAAAAAAATATATAAAATATAATATACTTGTGTAAAAAGTATATAAAAAGGAGTAATTATAAAGAATATTTGATGCCAGATAAAACCGTTAGAAAGTGCCGGTTACAAACCCATACTTATATACCAAAAAATGAGTAAAAGAATATTTTAATTACATCTAGACAATAATACAATATAGGTCGACCTATTAAAAATAGACATACATCTTAAAACACAATAAACAAATAATATAAAACGACTGGTTGCAGCCAAATGTTCATATAGCAGATGGAATCCCAGGCAATAAAATCCTTCAACTTGTCACTATATGGGCCCACAAACAGGTCTGTGTAAAGCTGTATATAGGTGTAGGAAAGCCATCCCAGATAGGAAGAAGATGTAGCCGATGGCACTGTACTCCTGCGGACAAGGGATCCTCTTAGTGTCCTACTTTTTTCTAGTTGGAGTTTGTAGTAAGTTATCTTTGGCGCTGGTCACTATATACTTTTTTTCTAAGGAATATACTGGAACACTGCCATGGTATTTCCAAGGGCACTATGGTTAATAAAGTACTGTATTAAAACCTTCCAAAACTGCTTGATTTTGATAAACTGTAAATATGAATGTCCCTTTAAATAAAGGAATTTCTATTATATGAACACTTAAACCTAGAGGATTCAAGACTTTTCTGCATTTTCAGTGAGATTCCTTTGTTAACTGGTATAAATTAGCATAAAATAACACAAGGAGAAAAAAAAATATATATTATTTTATTACATTTGTACAAATGTTTACGGAACCAAAAATGATCAACTTTAAATAGAGAACGGGTTTTAGGATTTTACACAAAAATGCAAACCTGAGTGTCAGCACTTTCATCAGAAAAATACTTTTCTGTGGAAGAAACCAACACTCCAAAATGTCTAATATTAGTTTTGATATTTTCTTTGAACCGCGCCAACCTTGTTTAAGGTATCACTTTCTATATTTTTAAGAGTAATATTACTTTAATCTATTTTTAAATGGGGTGTGATGAAGAGGAGTTGGCCCTATTGTGAGAGCTACATTTTGGGTAAAAGCCAGTGAAGACTTAAAGGGATAGGAAAGTCAAAATTAAACCTGCATGATTCAGATAGAGCCGGTCATTTTAAGACACTTTTAAATTCACTTCTATTTTTAAAATGTGCTTTGTTCTCTTAGTATCCCTTGTTAAAAAAAAAAGAATACGCACATATCATACACTAGAGGGAGCTGCTGCTAATTGGTGCCTGCACACATGTGTCTCTTGTGATTGGCTAAATAGATATTTTCAGCTTCCTTTCAGTAGTGCAATGCTGTCCCTTCAGCAATGAATAACAAGAGAATGAAGAAAATGTGATAATAGAATTAAATTGGAAAGTTTTTTAAAATTGTATGTTCTATCGGAATCATAAAAGAAAAATTTGGGGTTTACCATCCATGAAGGACACATTACACAAAACATTTTTTTTATTGTGTATGTTTAAGGGAACATGAAACCATGATTCAGATAGAGCATTTATTTTTTTTAACAACATTTCAGTTTACGCTTTATATCGACGTTCCTTCATTCTCTTAGAATCCTTTGTTGAAAGAGCAGTAATGCACTACTGGGAGCTAGCTGAACACACTGGTAAGCCACTGACAAGAGGCATATTCAATAAAGGATACCAAAAGAAATAAGCAAATTAGATAATAGAAGTAAAATTGGAAAATGTTATGCCCTATCTGAATCATGAAGGAAAATAAATTTTTGGGGTTTTATGTCCATTTAATTATGTTAATATCCCTCTCTTATTTTTATTTTTTTGCAGAAAAAATGTGACATAACAATAAAAAAAAAAAATTAAAGCAAGTGTATTGTGGATTACTAAGTGCTAGCCTCTACTCTTTACTGCATGATTGCAGGGGCAATATTTGGTTTATTCAGTACAGGAACAGAGTACCATTTCCTGTGTATTCTTTGGAAGTACAGGGATTTTGTGTGTGTGTGTGTGTAAATACAAAGAACAAGAGAAACAGCCAGCCAGAAACAAATACAGCAAACAAATCAATATCTCCCTCTGGTAATCCTGCAGAAATTGTCAATTATGTCATATATTTCACCCTATCTTACCAAGAATAACAATACTTACCCTTTTTAAGCTGTAACCAGCATAAAATATAATTGGTGGCAGCAGAATGTTGAAAAAAACTTCTGGATCAAATGTAACCTACAAGACATAGAAGAAGAAAATGAAATGAAAAACAAACATATTGGTACTTTTCTTTGCACAACAATATGAACATTTACTATGCATAATTATGAAAGTAACAGGAAGTGAATATTTGTCCCCAGGAACACGTCATGGTCTCACTGGCTGGTAAGGACAACTCGCACAGCTCATTGGTGGAAAGCTACACACTCCTTGAATATAAAAACTTTATTTCCAGTAAAGGAACATTCATTTTCCATTAAAGCAAACAATTATAATACATATAAATATATACGTTTGTATGTGAGTTTTCAAAAAACAAAATTTATGCTTACCTGATAAATTTCTTTCTCTTGTGGTGTATCCAGTCCACGGGTTCATCCATTACTTGTGGGATATTCTCCTTCCCAACAGGAAGTTGCAAGAGGACACCCACAGCAGAGCTGTATATAGCTCCTCCCCTAACTGTCACCCCCAGTCATTCAACCGAAGACAAGCAAGGAAAAGGAGAAACTATAGGGTGCTGTGGTGACTGTAGTTTAAAAATAAAAAACACCTGCCTTAAAATGACAGGGCGGGCCGTGGACTGGATACACCACAAGAGAAAGAAATTTATCAGGTAAGCATAAATTTTGTTTTCTCTTGTAAGGTGTATCCAGTCCACGGGTTCATCCATTACTTGTGGGATACCAATACCAAAGCTTTAGGACACGGATGAAGGGAGGGACAAGGCAGGCGCTTAAACGGAAGGCACCACTGCCTGCAAGACCTTTCTCCCAAAAATAGCCTCCGAGGAAGGAAAAGTATCAAATTTGTAGAATTTAGAAAAAGTATGAAGCGAAGACCAAGTCGCCGCCTTACAAATCTGTTCAACAGAGGCCTCATTTTTAAAAGCCCATGTGGAAGCTACAGCTCTAGTGGAATGAGCTGTAATTCTTTCAGGAGACTGCTGGCCAGCAGTCTCATAAGCTAAATGGATTATGCTTCTCAGCCAAAAAGAAAGAGAAGATGCCGAAGCCTTTTGGCCTCTCCTCTGTCCAAAGTAGACAACAAACAATGCAGATGTTTGACGAAAATCCTTAGTAGCTTGTAAATAAAACTTTAAAGCACGAACCACGTCAAGGTTGTGTAATAGACGTTCCTTCTTTGAAGAAGGATTAGGACACAGTGACGGAACTACAATCTCCTGATTGATATTCTTATTAGATACCACCTTAGGAAGAAATCCAGGTTTGGTACGCAACACTACCTTATCTGTATGGAATATCAGATAAGGGGAATCACACTGTAAGGCAGATAACTCTGAAACTCTTCGAGCCAAAGAGATAGCTACCAAAAACAGAACTTTCCAAGATAAAAGCTTGATATCTATGGAATGCAGAGGTTCAAACGGAACCCCTTGAAGAACTTTAAGAACTAAATTTAAACTCCATGGCGAAGCAACAGGTTTAAACAGAGGCTTGATTCTAACTAAAGCCTGACAAAACGCCTGAACGTCTGGAACATCTGCCAGACGCTTGTGCAGAAGAATAGACAGAAATCTGTCCCTTTAAGGAACTAGCTGACAATCCCTTCATCCCTTCTCCAATCCTTCTTGGAGAAAATATAATATCCTAGGAATCCTCACTTTGCTCCATGAGTAACCCTTGGATTCACACCAATGAAGATATTTACACCATATCTTATGATAGATTTTCCTGGTGACAGGCTTTCGAGCCTGAATTAAGGTATCAATGACCGACTCGGAGAAACCACGTTTTGATAAAATCAAGCGTTCAATCTCCAAGCAGTCAGCCGCAGAGAAATTAGATTTGGATGTTTGAATGGACCTTGGAGTAGAAGGTCCTACTTCAGCGGCAGAGTCCATGGTGGAAGGGATGACATGTCCACCAGATCTGCATACCAAGTCCTGCGTGGCCACGCAGGTGCTATCAAAATCACTGAAGCTCTCTCCTGCTTGATCTTGGCAATCAGATGAGGGAGGAGAGGAAATGGTGGGAACACATAAGCCAGGCTGAAGGACCAGGGCACTGCTAGAGCATCTATCAGCGCTGCCTGGGGATCCCTTGAACTGGACCCGTAACAGGGAAGCTTGGCGTTCTTGATTGAAGGTAAAACTACACTAAGTCACCACATATCTCTTGATACTTCCTTTCTTGTCGAGAGTTGCAAGAGAATGACTGGGGGTGGCAATTAGGGGAGGAGCTATATAGACAGCCCCGCTGTGGGTGTCCTCTTGCAACTTCCTGTTGGGAAGGAGAATATCCCACAAGTAATGGGTGAACCCGTGGACTGGATACACCTTACAAGAGAAAATCATTATTTATTCTTACTTAAAAAAAATCAACCTCTTTACACATGAATGATGTTAAGATACTAGTGCTGTATACAACATTATGCTTTGAGTAGACAGAAACCTTCCCATAAGTCCTCAGGACTTCTCACCCTTGTATATTAAAAGGGACACTGAACCCAAATTTTTTTTCTTTTGCGATTCAGATAGAGCATGAAATTTTATGCAACTTTCTAATTTACTCCTATTATAAAATGTTCTTCATTCTCCTGGTATCTTTATTTGAAAAGCAAGAATGTAAGTTTATATGCCAGACCATTTTTGGTGAACAACCTGGGTTGTTCTTGCTGATTGGTGGATACATTTATCCAACAATAAAAAAGTGCTGTCCAGAGAGCTAAACCAAAAAAAAAATTTTAGATGCATTCTTTTTCAAATAAAGATAGCAAGTGAACTAAGGAAAATTGATAATAGGAGTAAATTAGAAAGTTGCATAAAATTGCATGCTCCATTTGAATCACAAACGAAAAAGATTTGGGTTCAGTGTCCCTTTAACACCTGAACAAAATTCTTAAAACTAATTTTCTTATTAATAAAAAAGCATAATTTATGTAAGAACTTACCTGATAAATTAATTTCTTTCATAGTGGCAAGAGTCCATGAGCTAGTGACGTATGGGATATACAATCCTACCAGGATGGGCAAAGTTTCCCAAACCTCAAAATGCCTATAAATACACCCCTCACCACACCCACAATTCAGTTTAATGAATAGCCAAGAAGTGGGGTGATAAAGAAAGGAGTAAAAAGCATCAACAAAGGAATTTGGAAATAATTGTGCTTTATACAAAAAAATCATAACCACCATAAAAAAGGGTGGGCCTCATGGACTCTTGCCAATATGAAAGAAATGAATTTATCAGGTAAGTTCTTACATAAATTATGTTTTCTTTCATGTAATTGTCAAGAGTCCATGAGCTAGTGACGTATGGGATAGCAATACCCAAGATGTGGAACTCCACGCAAGAGTCACTAGAGAGGAAGGGACAAAATAAAAACAGCAATTTCGCTGAAAAAAATAAATCCACAACCCAAATATAAGTTTATTCTCAAAAAATAAAAACTTAAATCATAAGTAGAAGTATCAAACTGAAACAACTGCCCAAAGAACTTTCATATCAAAAACTGCTTCTGAAGAAGCAAACACATAAAAATGGTAGAATTTAGTAAATGTATGCAAAGAAGACCAAGATGCTGCTTTGCAAATCTGATCAACTGTAGCTTCATTCTTAAAAGCCCAAGAAGTGGAAACTGATCTAGTAGAATGAGCTGTAATTTTCTGAGGCGGGGCTTTACCCGACTCCAAATAAGCTTGATGAATCAAAAGTGTTAACCACGATGCCAAAGAAACGGCAGAAGCCTTCTGAACTTTCCTGGAACCAGAAAAGAAAACGAATAGACTAGAAGTCTTCCTGAAATCTTTAGTGGCTTCAACATAATATTTCAGAGCTCTCACCACATCCAAAGAATGTAAAGATCTCTCCAAAGAATTCTTAGGATTAGGACACAAAGAAGGGACAACAATTTCTCTATTAATGTTGTTAGAATTCACAACCTTAGGTAAGAATTTAAATGAAGTCCGCAAAACTGCCTTATCCTAATGAAAAATCAGAAAAGGAGATTCACAAGAGAGAGCGGATAATTCAGAAACTCTTCTAGCAGAAGAGATGGCCAAACTGAACAACACTTTCCCAGGTACCTGGGAAGTTTCTTGTTTAGATGAGAAGCCATCAGATCTATTTCTGGAAGCCCCCACATCTGAACAATTTGAGAAAACACATCTGGGTGAAGAGACCATTTTCCCGGATGTAAAGTCTGACGACTGAGATAATCCGCTTCCCAATTGTCTATACCTGGGATATGAACCGCAGAAATTAGACAGGAGCTGGATTCCGCCCAAACAAGTATCCGGGATACCTCTTTCATAGCTTGAGGACTGCGAGTCCCACCCTGATGATTGACATATGCCACAGTTGTGATATTGTCTGTCTGAAAACAAATGAACGGTTCTCTCTTCAACAGAGGCCAAAACTGAAGAGCCCTGAGAATTGCACGGAGTACCAAAATATTGATTGGTAATCTCGCCTCTTGAGATTTCCAAACCCCTTGTGTTGTCAGAGATCCTCAAACAGCTGCCCAACCTGAAAGACTCGCATCTGTTGTGATCACAGTCCAGGTTGGACGAATGAAAGAGGCTCCTAAAACTATACAATGGTGGTCTAAACACCAAGTCAGAGAAAGTCGAACATTGGGATTTAAGGATATTAATTGTGATATCCTTGTATAATCCCTGCACCATTGGTTCAGCATACAAAGCTGGAGAGGTTTCATATGAAAACGAGCAAAGGGGATCGCGTCTGATGCTGCAGTCATGAGACCTAAAACTTCCATGCACATAGCTACTGAAGGGAATAACTGAGACTGAAGGTTCCGACAGGCTGCAACCAATTTCAAACGTCTCTTGTCTGTTAGAGACAAAGTCATGGACACTGAATCTATCTGGAAACCTAAAAAGGTTACCTTTGTCTGAGGAATCAAAGAACTTTTAGGTAAATTGATCCTCCAACCATGTCTTTGACGAAACAACACTAGTTGATTCACGTGAGATTCTGCAGAACGTAAAGACTGAGCTAGTACCAAGATATCATCCAAATAAGGAAACACCGCAATACCCCGCTCTCCGATTACAGAGAGTAGGGCGCCGAGAACCTTTGAAAAGATTCTTGGAGCTGTTGCTAGGCCAAAAGGAAGAGCAACAAATTGGTAATGCTTGTCTAGAAAAGAGAATCTCAGGAACTGATAGTGATCCGGATGAATCGGAATATGAAGATATGCATCCTGTAAGTCTATTGTGGACATATAATGCCCTTGCTGAACAAAAGGCAGAATAGTCCTTATAGTCACCATCTTGAAAGATGGTACTCTGACATATCGATTCAAAGTCTTTAGATCCAAAACTGCTCTGAATGAATTTTCTTTCTTTGGGACAATGAATAGATTTGAATAAAACCCCAGGCCCTGTTCCTGAAATGGAACTGGCATGATTACCCCTGATAACTTCAAGTCTGAAACACACTTCAGGAAAGTCTGAGCCTTTACTGGGTTCGCTGGAATGAGTGAGAGAGAAAAAAAAAATCACAGGTGGTCTTATTCTGAATCCTAATCTGTACCCCTGAGAGACAATACTCTGAATCCAATGATTTTGGACCAAACTGATCCAAACATCTTTGAAGAATTTTAATCTGCCCCCTACCAACTGAGCTGGAATGAGGGCCACACCTTCATGCAGACTTGGGGGCTGGCTTTGATCTCTTAAAAGGCTTGGATTTATTCCAATTTGAGGAAGGCTTCCAAATGGAAACAGATTCATTTGGGGAAAGATTAGATTGCGGATCCTTATGTCGAAAGGAACGAAAACGGTTAGAAGCTTTAGATTTGCCTTTAGGTTTTTTATCCTGAGGCAAAAAAACTCCCTTCCCCCCAGTGACAGTTGAAATTATTGAATCCAACTGAGAACCAAATAATGTATTATCTTGGGAAGCAAGAGAAAGCAATCTGGATTTAGAAGTCATATCAGCATTCCAAGATTTGAGCCACAAAGCTCTTCTAGCTAAAGACATATATCTAACATCAATTTTGATGATATCAAAAATGGTATCACAAATTAAATTATTAGCATGTTGAATCAACTTAACAATGCTAGACAAATCATATATCTAATACTTGTTGCGCTAAAGTTTCCAACCAAAAAGTAAAAGCAGCTGCAACATCAGCCAAAGAAATTGCAGGCCTAAGAAGATGACCTGAATATAAATAAGCCTTCCTTAGATAAGATCCAAGTTTCCTATCTAAAGGATCTTTAAAAGAAATACTATCTTCCGTAGGAATAGTAGTACGTTTAGCAAGAATGGAGATCGCCCCATCAACTTTATGGATCTTTTCCCAAAACTCCAATCTAACTGCTGGCAAAGGATAAAAATTTTTAAACCTTGAAGAAGGAATAAAAGTAGTACCAGGCCTATTCCATTCTTTAGAAATCATATCAGAAATAGCATCAGGAACTGGAAAAACCTCTGGAATAACCACAGGAGGTTTATAAACAGAATTTAAACGTTTACTAGTTTTAATATCAAGAGGACTAGTTTCCTCCATATCCAGTTTAATCAACACTTCTTTTAATAAAGAACGAATATACTCCATTTTAAATAAAAAAGAGGATTTGTCAGTGTCAATATCTGAGGCAGGATCTTCTGAATCAGATAGATCCTCATCAGAGAAGGATAAATCAGTATGTTGCCGGTCATTTGAAATTTCATCAACTCTATGAGAAGTTTTAAAAGACCTTTTACATTTATTAGACGGCAGGATGGCAGACAAAGCCTTCTGAATAGAATCAGAAATAAATTATTTTAAATTTAAAGGTATTTCTTGTACATTAGATGTTGAGGGAACAGCAACAGGTAATGAACTACTACTGATGGATACATTTTCTGCATGTAAAAGTTTATCATGACAACTATTAAAAACCACAGCTGGAGGTATAATCTCCACAAGTTTACAACAAATGCACTTAGCTTTGGTAGAACTGTTATCATGCAGCTGGGATCCAACAGTGAATTCTGAGACAGGATCAGATTAAGACTGAGCTATAAACTTTTTTACATAGAAAACAATGTTTATAAAATATTGTATTTAATTAAAAGATTCTCAACATTAACTGCAGCACAAGCTCTGCATAACAGTGAAATAGTACTACAGCTGTGATAAGCATACAGGGAAAGCTACATATTCATAGCATTCCTTGTTGAAGAGCATACCTAGGGGCATAGCATTGCAGCAAACACTGCTGTCATCTAGTACTCTTGAAAATGTATAACACTGTTGAAAGTGTTTTTGCAAACTTACTGTCACATAGTGCTCCAGACAGATGCATGATACTTGGCCTACTTACATGGTTTTAAACTAGGGATAACAAGAGAACAAACCAAAATTGTTAATAAATGTAAATTTGGAAAGATATCACAAAATAATAATGTGGGCGTAATGTCCATCTGACAAGTCTTCTCATCCTATTGGCTTCATTTTACATATAGGATCTTGTGGGACAGGGAATAGAGAGAGATGAATTCTGAAATTTACTTAGGATGTCAAACAAAACACAAAAAAGGACAGACAATGTTTGGGTAAGACCTTCATATAAAATGAAGTGTGCACATATGGATCTGTTATTAGGTGTAAATATTGTTTGTTCTGATGCTTTTATTATCACATAATATTAAGATTCTTCTTTCTATGCAAGAGCTTCGGAAGAACAATCTGCAAGATCTTCATAAACCAGCAATAGAAGATATGAAGAGAATGTACTAATAACAGTTGATGAAAGGAGGAGGAGAAAGACAAACTGACTGACATGAGTTGTCATATTCTTACCACAAGACTGTCTCAGAGTGAATCCACTTAATCAAAAGAAGCATCAGAAACTGACTGACCTACCCTGAAATGAGAATAGCCCTGAAATGAGAATAGAGAACAAAAAAAATGAGTCTTAAAGGGACGGTCAAGTATAAATTAAACTTTCATTATTCAGATAGGAATTTTTAATTTTAATCGACTTTCCAATTTACTTTTATCATCAAATTTGCTTTTTTCTCTTGGTATTCTTAGTTTAAACTAAACATAGGTAGGCTCATATGCTAATTTCTAAGCCTTTGAGGGCTGCCTCTTATCACATGCTTTTTAAATCTCTTTTCAACACAAAGAGACAGAAAGTACACATGGGCTATATAGATAACACTGTGTTCAGGCACAGAAAGTTATTTAAGATCTAGCACAATACAATGCTAAATTTAAGACAATAGATAATAAACAGTCACAGTCATGTTATCAGGGGACTGGAAGAAGGTTCCTAGATACAAGGTAATCACAAAGGTAAAAAGTACATTAATATAACTGTGTTGGTTATGCAAAACTGGGGAATGAGTAATAAAGGGATTACCTATGTTTTAAAACAATAACAATTTTATGGTTGACTGTCCCTTTAAGGATATTCTTAGTAATGTACTGAGAATACTTGGGAGCTCTGAGAAAGTCTGTGAAGAACAGCTTCCCTATCACCCTGAAGATAGGGCAAAATGAAGAGTGTGAATTGATGCTTTCAGAGTTAACCCCCATATTTTTTAATCATCAAGAAATTCTCAAAAAAAAAAAAAAGAGGGAAGCAGAGTAGACAAACCAACATGCAAATGTGTCTTGAAAGGCAACAATTTAAAATGATAATGCAGATAAACTTGAAGAAACAAATTCCACGTCCAAAAGTAGGAATGGAAATTCTGAAACAAATCACAATTTCCGAACCATAGTCTTTTAAAGAAAAGTGAGCAAACTACAGAAACCTAAACTTTAAAGGAACTGATGGACAAACCCTTATCAAATTGTTGGAAGTAAGATTTTTTTTCTCCTCATGACATATAAAAATCAATAACCTCCATATAGTTCAGGCCATTTCCATAACAAGTTTAAAAACGTATGTATGTAAAACAGCAGTATTTTTTTTTTATTATTAAAAAAAAAAAAAAAACACATTGTTCAGAATCAGTAACTCTGTAATCAAATTATGAGAGCTAGCACTCACGTCTTAGCCAGGAAAGAAAGCTTGGGAAAGAGGTTTGGGAATACCGATACCAAATAATTTTGTTCTGCTATGTATACCAGATTTGAAGTCAGCTTCTCATGGACAAAGAGAACAGTGTTCTTTCTCTTGTTTGATGTTCTGAATAAAAGATCTAATGTGTACCCAACACCCTTGATGGCTGATTTAAGGCTACATTATAAAACTGTGAGGCTAAATCTGAACATGATGCAGATAAAGATTTACATATCTTTAAAGTCAGACACTCTATATCCCAGGATGAAGAGAAAGAGATCTCATGAAGAAGAAAAAAAAAACCTTGACAAATTATGTGATTTTAAGCAGCAACTTCTACCCTTGACTGGCAAACCAGGGGGCCGTATCTGGTCGCAATACCTCACCTAATCCACTAATTATCCTCTGGAGTCTCTGGACTATACAGCATCCATCACTAGATGCACCTGGCTCATATTTTGATATGGCAATTTATACCTGGAATACTGTATCTCTAGGCTCCCAGCCTGGATTCGGACTGTTCAGACTCGAGGTGGCTGTCTAGCAAGGTGGCGTCAACACCCCCTGGTACTCCGGGTTGGCAGTCACATCTAGGCTGCTATTTGTGAGTCTTATTATTGCAGATTGTAAAACATAGCCAATGTCAAGTATATCCTCAGTGAGCTTTGTACTTTGTTGGATGACTACCAGGAGGCCTTTGGAAAAACACTATCAACTGTGAATAATCCTTCTGCTATCGATATCCAAGCTGATGACCTCCTTGCAAGTCCCAAAGTCTTACATCATTATAATGGCAGTGCTCTGGGGCTTACCACCACAGACTGTAATCAGGACCCGAGGGCAGAACATCTAAGCTTATTTGAGATGGCGAGCCAATCAGCCAAGCCCTGCAGTACTTGTAAGGAGTTTAGCACCCACAGATATGACAAAAGTTGAACTCTTGGTGGCATCTCCTTGCTCTGTGCAATTGGAGAAGCGGCCTAATTACATGAAGGAGAGAGCTATGAGTATGGTATAAATACAGGGAGATAGTATGCTGGCGCAAGATGTTGATGAGTTCCCAATGCTTCTTACAAAAGTCCAGTGAATGAGGAAATTAACTTACTTTGATGCCATGCAGAAACTGAGCTAGCATCCAGTGCCTTAACCAAACTGGTCAGCAAGAATAGTGTTATGCAACAGTTTTCTTCTGATTACTCATTTGGACTAGACACGATTATGGAAATTTTTATTGTTTCATCCATTACGGATTCAGCTTGGAGATCTAGAGTGGGCTGGGGATGTTTCAACATGTTAAGCATGGAACTGACCTTCTCAGCGAACAAACTTATTCTCTTGTGTGGGATATATTGACATTAATAATCTAGCAAAAATTTAATTAGTACATATTTAGTGTCCAAAGTCTGATGACAAGATGAGATTCTACCTAGAGATGAGCTCCTCTCCTATTATATGTCTATTTTTCTTAGTACCTACAAAACTAAGAGTTTAAAGCCAATACTTTGTCCTGGTGCAATATTTATATACATTTTACTTTTATTACACCAAGGGAGAATGAGCCGTCATTGCCACCTATTCTACTTCTATCTTATAAACTAGGTCACTCTTTAAAGCAGCTAATAGTTGATATAGAGTATCTCACAAGTGAGTACACCCCTCACATTTTTGTAAATATTTTATTATATATTTTCATGTGACAACACTGAAGAAATGACACTTCGCTACAATGTAAAGTAGTAAGTATACAGCCTGTATAACAGTGTAAATTTGCTGTCCCCTCAAAATAACGCAACACACAGCCATTAATGTTTAAACCGTTGGAAACACAAGTAAGTACACCCCTAAGTGGAAATGTCCAAATTGGGTCCAATTAGCCATTTTCCCTCCCTGGTGTCATGTGACTAATTAGTGTTACAAGGTCTCAGATGTGAATGTGGAGCAGGTGTGTTAAATTTGGTGTTATCGCCTTCACATTCTCATACTGGTCACTGGAAGTTCAACATGGCACCTCATGACAAAAAACTCTCTGAAGATCTGAAAAAATAATAATTTTTGCTCTACATAAAGATGGCCTAAGCTATAAGAAGATTGCCAAGACCCTGAAACTGAGCTGCAGCATGGTGGGCAAGACCATACAGAGGTTTCACAGGACAGGTTCCACTCAGAATAGGCTTCGCCATGGTCGACCAAAAAAGTTTAAGTGCACGTGCTCAGCGTCATATCCAGAGGTTGTGTTTGGGAAATAAATGTATGAGTGCTGCCAGCATTGCTGCAGAGGTTGAAGGGGTGGGGGGTCAGCCTGTCAGTGTTTAGACCATACGCCGCATCAAATTGGTCTCCATGGCTGTTGTCCCAGAAGGAAGCCTCTTCTAAAGATGATGCACAAGAAAACCTGCAAACCATTTGCTGAAGACAAGCAGACTAAGGACATGGATTACTAAAACCATGTCCTGTCGATGAGACCAAGATAAACTTATTTGGTTCAGATGGTGTCAAGCGTGTGTGGCGGCAACCAGGTGAGGAATACAAAGACAAGTGTGTCTTGCCTACAATCAAGCATGGTGGTGGGAGTGTCATGGTCTGGGCCTGCATGAGTGCTGCCGGCACTGGGGAGCTACAGTTCATTGAGGGAACCATGAATGCCAACATGTACTGTGACATACTGAAGCAGAGCATGATCCCCTCCCATTGGAGACTGGGCCGCAGAGCAGTGTTCCAACATGATAAAGACCCCAAACACACCTCCAAGACGACCACTGCCTTGCTAAAGAAGCTGAGGGTAAAGGACTGACCAAGCATGTCTCCAGACCTAAATCCTATTGAGCATCCTCAAATGGATGGTGGGGGAGCGCAAGGTCTCTAACATCCACCAGCTCTGTGATGTCCTCATGGAGGAGTGGAAGAGGACATTAGTGGCAACCTGTGAAGTTCTGGTGAACTCCATGCCCAGGAGGGTTAAGGCAGTACTGGAAAATAATGGTGGCCACACAAAATATTGACACTTTGAGCCCAATTTGGACATTTCCACTTATGGGTATACTTTTGTTGCCAACGGTTTAGACATTAATGGCTGTGTGTTGAGTTATTTGGAGGGGACAGCAAATTTACACTGTTATACAGGCTGTACACTCACTACTTTACATTGTAGCAAAGTGTAATTTCTTCAGTGTTGTCACATGAAAAGATAAATTATTAACAAAAATGTGAGGGGTGTACTCACTTCTGTGAGATACTGTATAGACTATACCTATTGTGTATTTTGCTCTAAGCAAAAGGTAAGGCCCAAGAGTGGCCTTTAATGTTTGCCAAGGAGAACTCTGTTCAAAATAAAAAAAACAAAAAAATGGAGGTTTAATTGGGTTTAAATTAGAAATACAGACAGCTTGTCTGCCAAAAAAAGATCAATAATGTAAGACACGTCCCCAGAATTCCTCTCTTGTGAAGTAGTCATATGTGAAATATTTGTATTAGATATCACTTCCGGGATGAATATTAAAAAGTTACTTGACTTTGGTAGTCCCAAAAAAAAAAAAAAAAAAGAAGATCGATTACCTGAATAAGCTAGAAAATTATTTTTCTGCTATTTTAAATGTCTAGAGAAGGATGCTTAGAAACAGTTCTGATGGCATTAGATGGATTTTAGTTCTAATGCTCTGCCAACCCAGGCTCTGAAGATATGCAAAGAAGTATAAAGAGAACTGCATCCTTTACAGATGAAAACTTTACAAGGATGTTGGATAAATAATCATATAAACCCTACACAAGCCCTAAACCTTGCTACAGGAACTGCCTATGCATTAGTGAAAAACATTGGGCTCGTTGACAGCCCAAAAGAAAAACCGAATAATGGATGCATTCCATTGCAATCTAAGTTCCTAAATTAATGACGACTAGTTTCAAAAAAAAAAAAAAAAAAAAAGGAATGGAACCAATGAGACTGTTATTCAGGAGGAGCTAGAATACCTTGGAAAAAAAAAATAAAAACAGAATTTATGTTTACCGGATAAATTTCTTTCTCCTACGGTGTGTCCGGTCCACGGCTTCATCCTTACTTGTGGGATATTCTCATTCCCTATAGGAAGTGGCAAAGAGAGCATAAACAGCAGAGCTGTCCATATAGCTCCCCCTCTAGCTCCGCCCCCCAGTCATTCGACCGACGGTCAGGAGAAAAAGGAGAACCATAGGGTGCAGTGGTGACTGTAGTGTACAAAAACAAAAATTTTAAACCTGACTAAAAGCCAGGGCGGGCCGTGGACCGGACACACCGTAGGAGAAAGAAATTTATCAGGTAAACATAAATTCTGTTTTCTCCTACATTGGTGTGTCCGGTCCACGGCTTCATCCTTACTTGTGGTAACCAATACCAAAGCTTTAGGACACGGATGAAGGGAGGGATCAAGTCAGGTAACCTAAACGGAAGGCACCACTGCTTGTAAAACCTTTCTCCCAAAAATAGCCTCCGAAGAAGCATAAGTATCGAATTTGTAAAATTTGGCAAAAGTATGCAGTGAAGACCAAGTCACTGCCTTACGGATCTGTTCAACAGAAGCCTCGTTCTTGAAAGCCCATTCGTTCAGGAGGCTGCCGTCCAGCAGTCTCATAAGCCGGATGATGCTTTTTTAGCCAGAAGGAAAGAGAGGTAGCAGTAGCTTTCTGACCTCTTCTCTTACCAGAATAGAAGACAAACAAAGAAGATGTCTGTCTGAAATCCTTTGTTGCTTCTAGATAGAATTTTAAAGCACGAACCACATCTAGATTGTGTAACAAACGTTCCTTTTTAGAAACTGGATTAGGACACAGAGAAGGAACAACTATTTTCTGGTTAATATTCCTATTGGAAGAAAACCAGGCTTGGTATGTAAAACTACCTTATCTGTATGAAACACCAGATAGGGTGAATTACACTGCAAAGCAGACAATTCAGAAACTCTTCTAGCAGAAGAAATAGCAACCAAAAAAAAAAAAAATTCCAAGATAGAAACTTAATATCTATGGAAAGTAAAGGTTCAAACGGAACCCCATGAAGAACTGAAAGAACTAAATTTAGACTCCATGGAGGAGTCACAGGTCTGTAGACAGGCTTGATTCTGACTAACGCCTGTACGAACGCCTGAACATCTGGCACGGCCGCCAGACATTTGTGCAACAAGACAGACAGAGCAGATATCTGTCCTTTTAAGAACTAACAGACCTTTCTCCAATCCCTCTTGGAGAAAGGAAATAATCCTTGGAATCCTAATTTTACTCTATGAGTAACCCTTGGATTCGCACCAATAGAGATATTTCTGCCATATCTTATGGTAAATTTTCCTGGTTACAGGCTTTCTAGCCTGAATCAGAGTATCTATAACTGATTCCGAAAACCCACGCTTAGATAGAATCAAGCGTTCAATCTCCAAGCAGTCAGTTGCAGAGAAACTAGGTTTGGATGTTCGAATGGACCTTGTACTAGAAGGTCCTGTCTCAAAGGTAGCTTCCATGGTGGAGCCGATGATATATTCACCAGGTCTGCATACCAAGTCCTGCGTGGCCATGCAGGAGCTATTAGAATTATCGAAGCCTTCTCCTGTTTGATCCTGGCTACTAGCCTGGGGAGGAGAATAGATGGATCCCTGGACCTGGACCCGTAGCGTGGAACCTTGGAGTTCTGACGTGACGCCATCAGATCCAGATCTGGAATGCCCCATAGTTGAGTTAACTGGGCAAAAACCTCCGGGTGAAGTTCCCACACCCCCGGATGGAAAGTCTGACGACTCAGATAATCCGCCTCCCAGTTGTCTACTCCTGGGATGTGAATTGCAGATAGATGGCAGGAGTGATCCTCCGCCCATTTGATGATCTTGGATACTTCTCTCATCGCCAGGAAACTCTTTGTTCCTCCTTGATGATTGATGTACGCTACAGTCGTCATGATGTCCGACTGAATCTTATGAATTTGGCCTCCGCTAGTTGAGGCCAAGCCAGGAGCGCATTGAATATCGCTCTCAGTTCCCAAATGTTTATCGGGAGAAGAGATTCTTCCCGAGACCATAAACCCTGAGCTTTCAGGGAGTCCCAGACCGTGCCCCATCCTAAGAGACTGGCGTCGGTCGTGACAATGATCCACTCTGGTCTGCGGAAACTCATTTCCTGAGACAGGTGATCCTGAGACAACCACCAGAGGAGCGAGTCTCTGGTTTCCTGGTCCATTTGTATCTGGGGAGGCAAATCTGCATAATCCCCATTCCACTGCTTGAGCATGCACAGTTGCAATGGTCTTTAGATGAATTCTGGCAAAAGGGACTATGTCCATTGCCGCAACCTTTAGACCGATTACCTCCATGCACTGAGCCACAGAAGGCTGAGGAATGGCATGAAGAACTCGACAAGCATTTGAAAGTTTTGACTTCCTGACCTCCGTCAGAAAGATTTTCATTTCTACCCAGTCTATTATTGTTCCCAGGAAGGGAACCCTAGTGACCGGGGACAGAGAACTTTTTTCTACGTTCACCTTCCACCTGTGAGACCTTGGGAAGGCTAGAACAATATCCGTATGAGCCTTCGCTTTGTGGAAGGACGACGCCTGAATTAAGATGTCGTCTAGGTAAGGTGCTACCGCAATGTCCCTTGGCCTTAGCACTGCTAGAAGGGATCCTAACACCTTTGTAAAAATTCTTGGAGCAGTGGCCAATCTGAAGGGAAGAGCCACAAAATGATAACGCTTGTCCAGGAAGGCGAACCTTAGGAACTGATGGTGAACTTTGTGGATCGGAATATGCAGGTATGCATCCTTTAGGTCCACGGTTCATGTATTGACCCTCCTGGATCATTGTTCGAATTGTTTCCATTTTGAATGATGGAACTCTGAGGAATATGTTTAGGATATTTAAGTCCAGAAATGGCCTGAACGTTCCCTCCTTTTTGGGAACTACAAACAGGTTTGAGTAAAAACCCAGTCCTTGTTCTGCTTTTGGAACTGGGTGTATCACTCCCATTTTTAAAAGGTCTTCTACGCAATGTAAGAATGCCCGTCTCTTTGTCTGGTCTAAAGACAAGCGAGACATGTGAAACCTTCCCTTCGGAGGAAGGTCCTTGAATTCTAGGAGATACCCCTGAGAGACAATCTCTAAAGCCCAGGGGTCTAGGACATCTCTTGCCCAAGCCTGAAGAGAGTCTGCCCCCTACCAGATCCGGTCCCGGATCGGGGGCTATCCTTTCGTGCTGATTTGGTAGCAGCAGCAGGCTTCTTGGCCTGTTTCCCCTTGTTCCAGCCTTGCAATGGTTTCCATGCTGGTTTGGGCTGGGAAGTGTTACCCTCTTGTCTAGAGGCTGTAGAGCTAGGAGCCGGTCCGTTCCTGAAATTGCGAAAGGAACGAAAATTAGACTTATTTTTTGCTTTGAAAGGTCTATCCTGTGGAAGGGCATGGCCCTTTCCCCCAGTGATGTCTGAAATAATCTCTTTCAATTCTGGCCCGAATAGGGTCTTACCCTTGAAAGGAATAGTAAGCAATTTTGATTTGGACGACACATCCACCGACCAAGATTTTAGCCAAAGCGCCCTGCGCGCCACTATTGCGAAACCTGAATTTTTCGCCGCTAATTTAGCTAATTGAAAAGCGGCATCTAAAATAAAGGAATTAGCCAACTTCAGTGCGTGAATTCTGTCCATGACTTCATCATATGGAGTCTCCTTCTGGAGCGAATTTTCTAGTTCATCGAACCAAAAAGACGCCGCCGTGGTGACAGGAATAATGCACGAAATTGGTTGAAGAAGGAAACCTTGCTGAACAAAATTTTTATTAAGCAACCCTTCTAATTTTTTATCCATAGGATCTATGAAAGCGCAATTGTCCTCTATTGGAATAGTTGTGCGCTTAGCTAACGTTGAAACTGCCCCCCCTACCTTAGGGACCGTCTGCCATGCGTCCCTTCTGGGGTCAACAATGGGGAACATTTTCTTAAATATAGGAGGGGGAACAAAAGGAACACCTGGCTTCTCCCACTCCTTAGTCACTATATCCGCCATCTTAGGTATCGGAAACGCATCAGTGTGTACTGGGACCTCTAGGAAATTGTCCATTTTACACACTTTTTCTGGGATCACCAAAGGATCACAATCATCAAGTGCAGCTAGGACCTCCTTAAGTAGGGCGCGGAGGTGTTCTAGCTTAAATTTAAATGTTATAGTATCAGGCTCTTCCTGCTGAGAAACTTTTCCTTCAGAAATTTCTCCTTCAGACAGGCCCTCCCTCACCGCCAAGTCAGCTTGATGTGAGGGCACTACAGATAAATTATCCTCTGCGTCTGCTTGCTCATTGTCTGTGTTTAAAACTGAGCAATCACGCTTCCTAGGAAAGGCTGGTAGTTCGGAAAAAAAAAATGTTAATTGTTGCATAATAATCGCAATTGGTGCGCTAGATGTACTGGGCATCGCCTGCGCGGGCATAGCTGGTGTTGACACAGGAGAGGAAAGCAAGCTATCTTCACTACCTTCAGCTAAAGAATCATCTTGGGCTATATTTTTAAGTGTGATTGTACTGTCCTTAAGCTAGTTGGACGCTATGGCACACTGCACACATAAATTTAATGGGGGAACCACCTTGGCCTTTGGACATACAGAACATAGTCTATCTGAAGATTCAGACATGTTTGACAGGCTTAAACAGAAATACAATGCAATAAAAATTATTTTTGACAATAACGTTACTGTCTCTTTAAATAATAAAAGAGCACACATTATTACTGACACATCAAAAAAACATGAAATATACATCCGATTTTAATGAAATTTTCACCACAGAGCCTTAATGCTTTGAAAAGATTGCACACAAATTTTCAGACCAATTAACCCCTTAATGCCCAAACCGGAGGTAATAACATTTATTAACCGGTTAACACACTACAGTACTATGCTACAGCTTCCCCTGTAGTCTTTACCTTGCTTAGGGATTATTTTAGTAGGAAATAAGCCTCTCTGGAATCCTTCTGATGCCCCACATGAAGCTGCATGGACTGCCTAGGCAAAATCAACTGCGCAGTTGAGGCCTGAAAATGAGGTCTCCTCCCTCTTCATTCCAGAGTGGAGGGGCCTTTCTGACTAGATTTAGGTGTCCAAATAAGTGCCAGGCCGAAATTAAACCCCAAAAGTGTTTTAAAGTCTGAAAAAACACCTTATTTATAGTGAAAAACATGCTAAAAAGCAATCGATTTTAAAGCCCACAATAGTGTCAACCAGCATAGAGCCCTAAATATAAGCAATCATTTTATACAGAGTCTAAGAAAAAATGGCTTACCTATCCCAGAGGGAATTTCTGACAGTCTTCTAGCATTACATGGTCTTGTTAGAAAAATGACTGATCATACCTTAAGCAGATAAGCCTGCAAACTGTTCCCACCAACTGATGTTCTCTGGTTTCAACAGTCCTGCGTGGGAACAGCAATGGATTTTAGTTACTGGTGCTAAAATCATACTCCTCTTTAACAGAAATCTTCTTCATTTTCTGTTGCAGAGTAAATAGTACAAACCGGCACTATTTTAAAATAAACTCTTGATAGAAGAAATAAAAAATTACAACTAACACCACATACTCTTTACCACCCCCGTGGAGATGCTTCTTGTACAGAGCGGCAAAGAGAATGACTGGGGGGCGGAGCTAGAGGGGGAGCTATATGGACAACTCTGCTGTTGTGCTCTCTTTGCCACTTCCTGTAGGGAATGAGAATATCCCACAAGTAAGGATGAAGCCGTGGACCGGACACACCAATGTAGGAGAAATAAGAACAGATAACAAGACCAGAAAAAAAGTCTATAGAAAATCCCTGGTGACAAATATGGTTTACCCAAAGGTCGGATAGTACTGATAAACAAAGTTCCCTTTAATAGTTTCTCCTAAAGAAAGGGACTGCTTTGGAATGTATGTAACATCAGATAACCGTACTTTGGGGGCCCACCTGTCTAAGTTAAAAAGGGACAATGTACTCATTCATGCAGCTTATAAAAGAGTTCATTGTATTCAAAACTGCTGCAATAATATCCTTTAAAATGGGCTGAGCTCTACCTTACTAACCAAGAGGCTGATTATTGCCTTGGTCTCTTGTTTGCATCGCTTTTCCAAGGCCTATCATGCTGTATTAAATTGTTCAGTATAGTTGGTGGTTTCAATAGGCAAAATCAGCTACTTCAAATGACAAAATAAAAAAAAGGTAAACTAAATATTTGTAAATAATTTAAAACATTCCAGCAGGTAAAATATGCAGCACATAAACCCCTTTGTTGCTAAGCCTTTTTTTTTTTTTTTTTTTTTTAATACTTTTTGCATATAACAACTGAGGCATATTCTGCCTTCTTACCTTCCTGAGCATCTCATTGTCTTGCACATAATTCAGTTCCTTTGAGCTAATATCTCCTTTCAGTGTATATTCATAAAACTTCCCACTGACATTCACTAGTAGGGTGGCTGGGCTAGTTTGCATCTCACAGCTCATGGTCACGTTGCTTACATCACTGGGAACGTGGATTCCATAGCGTAACACAACACCAACAAGCAGTCCTGGGGAACAAAAAATAAATAAAAAACACGTATTAAAAAGACACAATGGGCTCAACCTAGTGTCGGACCTGTGGTCTACGACCTCGCGAGATTCTTACAAGCAGCTTACCCAAATAGGCGATGGAGCAGGAGCACTCTATTTGCCTTTAAGTTCCACAGAATTAAGAGCTTCCTGCATAGCTGGGGATTCAAACCGAATCTTTCCCGCCCGTTAACCTTGTGGGAGACTAATTGGGCTCAGGGGGCCAGGCTCTGTAGGCCTCTCACCCTACATTATAGATTCCTAAGCGGATCACAAAGTCCTGAAACGCCAGCCCATTTGGCTCGATGGGAGACATTGTTAAGCTTGCGGGTCCTACCTGAAAGGTGGGAGCGTGCCTTTTCTTTGACTCAGAAGGCTATTCACTGCACAACGCTATATGAAGTATATTTCAAATTTCTATCCCATTGGTAATATGTACCTACTAGGTTAGCGAAGATGTTCCCGAGTGCATCTCCCGAGTGTTGGAGGAAATGCGGACACAGAGGTAATGCGCTGCATATCTGGTGGGAGTGCCCCGTGATTCAGCCTCTGTGGCGGCAACATTTCTTTCTCGTATTGGAATTTCCCTCTCTAGGTCACGCGCTCCAGCCCTCCTGCACCTACACCTTCATGCTTTACCCAAACATCAAGCATACATTTCCATATACCTATTTACGACCATCAAACATGCTATAGCCTGTTCATGGAAAAGCTGGGCCATGGTTTGCAACACCATGGCATATATATATAGCATGGAGAAGGAAATATTTTATAAATTAAACAATTCTGCCTTATTTGAATTGGTATGGTCAGACTGGAAGGAACATTATGACACTGACTGGAAGCCTAATGTAACCTCTAATGATACTTAATTTGAGACCTGGTCCCTGTGGACAATAAGGACCTTCAAAAATTGACCTAGTTCAAATATCAAGCACCCCCCCCATCCTTCTTGTTTCACCCCCCCTAACCTTTATGCTCCCCCCTTCTCTTCCCATACATATATACTTATGTGAGCTTGAGAGGGACTGTAAACCCTCTCCTTGTTTTCAATTTACCTTTAAACTATTCTACCTGAAATCCATGTGACTATGTCTGAGCCCTCTATGCGAAGTCTCGTGGAGGGCCCTAACAACCCGAGCAATTTTCCTTTCCACCCCCACCTATTTAGCCCGAGATATAATAGGGACACCAGTCTATGATGTGCAAAATTTACCACGAGTCCCCACGTATTTACGTTATTTACTGTATGCCTAGTGGATTTTGAGTAACCCAATATTGTTTACTTGTATGTAACATTGTCTTGTTACTGAAACGTTTATTTAAACCATGTATTGTGATTTTATTATCTTTAATAAAATATTTAAAACTCAAAAAATAAAAGACACAACGGGTGCATAGGTATATCACAAAACACAATGAAATAAACTATTGCACTCTAGTTGGACATCATTTCACAGGACAAAAACTTCAGGAGCCATTGTTTTCTAAAATCATGGCTTGGAACCTAAAAGATCTGAAACTGAGAGGTTACCTGCTCAGTTTTTCTCAAGCACCAGGGTTATAATAGTTTCAGATTTTCAAATTTGTTTTTATTTCATTAGTTTATCTACATTCAATTCAGCTTAGTTTTAGTAAGTTTGAGCAACTGTTTAGTTAGTTTTGTTTTTTATGTTATAAAGAAATGTCACCTTTGTTTTTATATATTTTAGATTCTGTCTTAGTAATTATAGTTAATGGGACATAAAATTGCAAAAAGAAAGGGGGGGCGGAGCCAGCCACCGTCGGACATGGCTGCACATTGAGAAAGCTCCGGGCCAGCAGTCACTTCCAAAGCATGTTATAGCCGCAATAGAGTGCAATTCCACACACCAGAGCCTCATCTAAACGTGTGAAGCCTAGTGCACAGGAGGAGGACAGCTTTTAAGAGTGTGCGCTGCAGAGTACAAGACCCGGGCAAACATGTGAGCGGAAGCCATTAGGCCTTAAGCAGTGGCGCATATCCCAGCATAGAGACGGACGGAGCGGGAACTGATCTCAATAGAGGCAAGTAGAATGCAACGACCCCATACCCTTAACATAAGTGCCTCGCCTCAGATCTACTCTTTTTAACATAACAAGTTGCTCCGGTGTGATTAGGCACAACAGCGAGAGAGGGGGAGTAGCAACTTACGAAGCTAATGGGGCGCAGTATAAGTATTAGCTTCTAAGAAAAGCTTGATACACATGCCGATACTGCTGTACAATCAGACACCCAAAGATGTAAAGTATTCACAGCACATTAAAAATAACCTGAAGAGCGCTAAGAGGTAAAATGGATGCCTAAGCGGGAACAACAAAAGAGGAAATTAAATAGTAAACAAGGGAACATAAATAAGCTACGCACTACACTTTAGGGCACCCTGTGTCGCTAAGCCCTATAAAGAACTATCACACACAATAAAAACAAAATTTATGCTTACCTGATAAATTTATTTCTCTTGTGGTGTATCCAGTACACGGATTCATCCATTACTTGTGGGATATTCTCCTTCCCAACAGGAAGCTGCAAGAGGATCACCCACAGCAGAGCTGTCTATATAGCTCCTCCCCTAACTGCCACCTCCAGTCATTCGACCGAAGACAAGCAAGAGAAAGGAGAAACTATAGGGTGCAGTGGTGACTGTAGTTTAAAAATAAAAAACACCTGCCTTAAAATGACACGGCGGGCCGTGGACTGGATACACCACAAGAGAAATAAATGTATCAGGTAAGCATAAATTTTGTTTTATCTTGTAAGGTGTATCCAGTCCACGGATTCATCCATTACTTGTGGGATACCAATACCAAAGCTATAGGACACGGATGAACGGAGGGACAAGGCAGGCGCTTAAACGAAAGGCACCACTGCCTGTAAGACCTTTCTCACAAAAATAGCCTCTGAAGAAGCAAAAGTATAAAATTTGTAGAATTTAGAAAAAGTATGAAGCGAAGACCAAGTCGCCGCCTTACAAATCTATTCAATAGAAGCCTCATTTTTAAAAGCCCATGTGGAAGCCACAGCTCTAGTGGAATGAGCTGTAATTCTTTCAGGAGGCTGCTGGCCAGCAGTCTCATAAGCTAAGCGGATTATACTTCTTAACCAAAAAGAAAGAGAAGTTGCTGAAGCCTTTTGGCCTTTCCTCTGTCCAGAGTAGACAACAAACAATGCAGATGTTTGACGAAAATCTTTAGTAGCTTGTAAATAAAACTTTAAAGCATGAACCACATCAAGATTGTGTAAAAGACATTCCTTCTTTGAAGAAGGATTAGGACACAGTGACGGAACAACTATCTCCTGATTGATATTCTTATTAAATACCACCTTAGGAAGAAACCCAGGTTTGGAACGCAAAACTACCTTATCTGCATGGAAGATCAGATAAGGGGAATCACACTGCAAGGCAGATAACTCTGAAACTCTTCGAGCCGAAGAGATAGCTACCAGAAACAGAACTTTCCAAGATAAAAGCTTGATATATATGGAATGCAGAGGTTCAAACTGAACTCCTTGAAGAACTAAATTTAAACTCCAAGGTGGAGCAACAGGTTTAAACACAGGCTTGATTCTAACTAAAGCCTGACAAAACGCCTGAACGTCTGGAACATCCGCCAGACACTTGTGCAAAAGAATAGACAGAGCAGAAATCTGTCCCTTTAAGGAACTAGCTGACAATCCCTTCTCCAATCCTTCTTGGAGAAAAGATAATATCCTGGGAATCCTGACTTTACTCCATGAGTAACCCTTGGATTCACACCAATGAAGATATTTACACCATATCTTATGATAGGTTTTCCTGGTGACAGGCTTTCGAGCCTGAATTAAGGTATCAATGACCGACTCGGAGAAACCACGTTTTGATAAAATCAAACGTTCAATCTCCAAGCAGTCAGACGCAGAGAAATTAGATTTGGATGGTTGAAAGGACCCTGAAGTAGAAGGTCCTGTCTCAGCGGTAGAGTCCATGGTGGAAGGGATGACATGTCCACCAGAACTGCATATCAAGTCCTGCGTGACCACGCAGGTGCTATCAAAATCACCAGAGCTCTCTCCTGCTTGATCTTGGCAATCAGACGAGGGAGCAGAGGAAACGGTGGAAACACATAAGCCAGGTTGAAAGACCAAGGCGCTGCTAGAGCATCTATCAGCGCTGCCTTGGGATCCCTGGATCTGGATCCGTAACAAGTAAGCTTGGCGTTCTGACGAGACGCCATGAGATCCAGTTCTGGTTTGCCCCAAAGTTGAATCAACTGTGCAAACACCTCCGGATGGAGTTCCTACTCCTCCGGATGAATAGTCTGTCGACTTAGAAAATCCGCCTCCCAGTTCTCTACTCCTGGGATATGGATAGCTGATAGATGGCAAGAGTGAACCTCTGCCCATAGAATTATTTTTGAAACCTCCAACATTGCTAGGGAACTCCTTGTTCCCCCTTGATGGTTGATGTAGGCTACAGTCGTGATTTTGTCCGACTGAAATCTGATGAACCTGACCGCAGCTAGCTGAGGCCAAGCCTGAAGAGCATTGAATATCGCTCTTAGTTCCAGAATGTTTATCGGAAGGAGTTTCTCCTCCTGAGTCCACAAGCCCTGAGCTTTCAGGGAGTTCCAGACTGCACCCCAGCCCAGAAGGCTGGCATCTGTCGTTACTATTGTCCAATCTACCCTTGGACAGATGGACCAGAGATAGCCACCAGAGAAGAGAATCCCTGGTCTCTTGATCCAGATTTAGTAGAGGGGACAAATCTGTGTAATCCCCATTCCACTGACTGAGCATGCAGAGTTGCAGCGGTCTGAGATGTAGGCGGGCAAACTGCACTATGTCCATTGCCGCTACCATTAAGCCGATAACTTCCATACACTGAGCCACTGAAGGGCGAGAAGTAGAATAAAGAACACAGCAGGAATTTAGAAGTTTTGACAACCTGGCCTCTGTCAGGTAAATCTTCATTTCTACAGAATCTATCAGAGTTCCTAGGAAGGAAACTCTTGTGAGAGGGGATAGAGAACTCTTTTCTTCGTTCACTTTCCACCCATGAGACCTCAGGAATGCCAGAACAATGTCTGTATGGGACCTGGCGATTTGAAAATTCAACGCCTGTATTAGATTGTCGTCTAGGTAAGGGGCTACTGCTATACCCCGTGGCCTTAGGACCGCTAGGAGTGACCCCAGAACCTTCGTAAAGACTCTTGGTGCCGTAGCTAATCCAAAGGGAAGAGCCACAAACTGGTAATGCCTGTCTAGGAAGGCGAACCTGAGAAACCGATGATGATCTCTGTGTATCGGAATGTGCAGATAAGCATCCTTTAAGTCCACGGTAATCATATATTGACCCTCCTGGATCATAGGTAGGATGGTTCGAATAGTCTCCATCTTGAAGGATGGGACCCTGAGGAATTTGTTTAGGATCTTGAGATCTAAGATTGGTCTGAAGGTTCCCTCTTTCTTGGGAACCACAACAGATTTGAATAGAAGCCTTGCCCCTGTTCCTCCTTTGGAACTGGGTGGATCACTCCCATAACTAGGAGGTCTTGAACACAATGTAAGAATGCCTCTCTCTTTATCTGGTTTGCAGATAATTTTGAGAGATGAAATCTTCCTTTTGGGGAAGAAGCTTTTAAGTCCAGAAGATATCCCTGGGACACGATTTCCAACGCCCAGGGATTCTGGACATCTCTTGCCCAAGCCTGGGCGAAGAGAGAAAGTCTGCCCCCTACTAGATCCGTTACCGGATCGGGGGCTAATCTTTCATGCTGTCTTAGAGGCAGCAGCAGGTTTTTTGGCCTGCTTTCCTTTGTTCCAAGCCTGGTTAGGTCTCCAGAACGGCTTGGACTGGGCAAAATTTCCCTCTTGTTTTGTATTAGAGGAAGTTGAAGCTGCGCCACTCTTGAAGTTTCGAAAGGAACGAAAATTAGTCTGTTTGGTCCTTAATTTGTTGGACCTATCCTGGGGAAGGGCGTGGCCTTTTCCTCCAGTAATATCAGAAATGATCTCCTTCAGTCCAGGCCCGAATAGGGTCTGCCCCTTGAAGGGAAAGTTGAGAAGCTTAGACTTTGAAGTAACGTCAGCTGACCAGGATTTAAGCCATAGCGCCCTACATGCCTGAATAGCAAAACCTGAGTTCTTAGCCGTTAGTTTGGTTAAATGAACAACAGCGTCAGAAACAAATGAATTGGCTAGCTTAAAAGCTTTAAGCTTGTCAAGGATATCATCCAATGGGGTTTCTACCTGTAGAGCCTCTTCTAGAGACTCAAACCAGAAGGCCGCAGCAGCAGTGACAGGGGCAATGCATGCAAGGGGCTGGAGAATAAAACCTTGTTGAATAAAAATTTTCTTAAGGTAACCCTCTAATTTTTTGTGCATTGGATCTAGAAAAGCACAACTGTGCTCGACAGGGATAGTTGTACGCTTCGCTTTTAGTAGAGACTGCTCCCTCCACCTTAGGGACCGTTTGCCACAAGTCCCGTGTAGCGGCATCTATGAGAAACATCTTTTTAAAAACAGGAGGGGGAGAGAACGGTACACCTGGTCTATCCCATTCCTTAGTAATAATTTCTGAAAACCTCTTAGGTATTGGAAAAACATCAGTGTAAACAGGCACTGCGTAGTATTTATCCAATTTACACAATTTCTTTGGGACTACAATGGCGTCACAGTCATCCAGAGTTGCTAAAACCTCCCTGAGCAACATACGGAAGTGTTCAAGCTTAAATTTAAATGTAGACATATCAGAATCAGGTTGAAGTGTCTTCCCTGAGTCAGAAAAATCACCCACAGATAGAAGCTCTCCTTCTTCGGCTTCTGCACATTGTGAGGGTATATCAGACATAGCTACTAAAGCGTCAGAGAGCTCTGTATTTGTTCTAGCCCCAGAGCTGTCTCGCTTTCCTTGTAACCCTGGCAGTTTGGACAATACTTCTGTAAGAGTATGATTCATAACTGCCGCCATGTCTTGTAAAGTATACGCAATGGGCGCGCTAGATGTACTTGGCGCCCTTGAGCGGGAGTTAAAGGCTCTGACACGTGGGGAGAGTTAGTCGGCATAACTTCCCCCTTGTCAATTTCATCTGGTGATAAATCTTTTAAAGCCAGAATATGATCTTTATAACTTATAGTAAGATCAGTGCATTTGGTACACATTCTAAGAGGGGGTTCCATAATGACTTCTAAACATAATGAACAAGGAGTTTCCTCTATGTCAGACATGTTTAACAGACTAGTAATGAGACCAGCAAGCTTTGAAAACACTTTAATTAATGTGAAAAAGCAGAATATAAAAAAACGGTACTGTGCCTTTAAGGGAAAAAAAACAAACACAAAAACTGCAAAACAGTGAAAAAAGCAGTTAACTCTATGAAATTTTTACAGTGTATATAATAGACTAAAATAGCATTGCACCCACTTGCAAATGGATGATTAACCCCTCAGGTTCAAAAACGAAGCAAAAAAACGGTAATAACCGTTATAACAGTCACAAGCAAACTGCCACAGCTCTACTGTGGCTCCTACCTTCCCATAAAACGACTTTTGTAGGCACAAAAACCCTTTACAGAGATCCAATATGTCAGGGGACTCCTTCAGGGAAGCTGGATGTCTCAGAATGTAAAAACAACTGCGCAATTAGAGCGCAAAAATAGGCCCCTCTGCACTCAAAGTCAGAGGGCCTTAAAAAACTATTCCAAGGAGTAAAATAACAGCCATGTGGAAACTAGGCCCCAAATAAAGATTTATCACCTCAGTAAAAAACGTTCTTTATATATATATGCAAATGTTTTACATACTAAGCCATAATAGAAAGTAATATGAAAATTACCCTTACTGCAAGCATGATGCCAGTCGTTTATTAAATAACTGCAATCAGGCTTACCTTAACTATATCAGGCACTGTCAGCATTTTCTAGTTCTTATCATCCTCTAGAAAATAATATACTGAACATACCTCAGGGCAGTTAATTCTGCAGGCCGTTCTCCCAGCTGAAGTTTCCCCATACTCTTCAGTTATGTGTGAGAACAGCAGTGGACCTTAGTTACAACCTGCTAAGATCATCAAAAACCTCAGGCAAATTCTTCTTCTAATTTCTGCCTGAGGTAAAAAAACATAATTTATGCTTACCTGATAAATTCCTTTCTTCTGTTGTGTGATCAGTCCACGGGTCATCATTACTTCTGGGATATAACTCCTCCCCAACAGGAAATGCAAGAGGATTCACCCAGCAGAGCTGCATATAGCTCCTCCCCTCTACGTCAGTCCCAGTCATTCGACCAAGAATCAACGAGAAAGGAGTAACCAAGGGTGAAGTGGTGACTGGAGTATAATTTAAAAGATATTTACCTGCCTTAAAACAGGGCGGGCCGTGGACTGATCACACAACAGAAGAAAGGAATTTATCAGGTAAGCATAAATTATGTTTTCTTCTGTTATGTGTGATCAGTCCACGGGTCATCATTACTTCTGGGATACCAATACCAAAGCAAAAGTACACGGATGACGGGAGGGATAGGCAGGCTCATTATACAGAAGGAACCACTGCCTGAAGAACCTTTCTCCCAAAAATAGCCTCCGAAGAAGCAAAAGTGTCAAATTTGTAAAATTTGGAAAAAGTATGAAGCGAAGACCAAGTTGCAGCCTTGCAAATCTGTTCAACAGAGGCCTCATTCTTAAAGGCCCAAGTGGAAGCCACAGCTCTAGTGGAGTGAGCTGTAATTCTTTCAGGAGGCTGCTGTCCAGCAGTCTCATAGGCTAAACGTATTATGCTACGAAGCCAAAAAGAGAGAGAGGTAGCAGAAGCTTTTTGACCTCTCCTCTGTCCAGAGTAAACGACAAACAAGGAAGAAGTTTGGCGAAAATCTTTAGTTGCCTGCAAGTAGAACTTGAGGGCACGAACTACATCCAGATTGTGTAAAAGACGTTCCTTCTTTGAAGAAGGATTTGGACACAAGGATGGGACAACAATCTCTTGATTGATGTTCCTGTTAGTGACTACCTTAGGTAAGAACCCAGGTTTAGTACGCAGAACTACCTTGTCTGAGTGAAAAATCAGATAAGGGGAATCACAATGTAAGGCTGATAACTCAGAGACTCTTCGAGCAGAGGAAATAGCCATTAAAAACAGAACTTTCCAAGATAACATTTTTATATCAATGGAATGAAGGGGTTCAAACGGAACACCCTGTAAAACGTTAAGAACTAAGTTTAAACTCCATGGTGGAGCAACAGCTTTAAACACAGGCTTGATCCTAGCTAAAGCCTGACAAAAGGACTGGACGTCTGGACTTTCTGACAGACGTCTGCGTAACAAGATGGACAGAGCTGAAATCTGTCCCTTTAATGAACTAGCTGATAAACCCTTTTCTAAACCTTCTTGTAGAAAGGACAATATCCTAGCGATCCTAACCTTACTCCAGGAGTAACCTTTGGATTCGCACCAGTATAGGTATTTCCGCCATATTTTATGGTAAATCCTTCTGGTAACAGGCTTCCTAGCCTGAATCAGGGTATCAATAACCGACTCAGAAAAACCACGTTTTGATAAAATCAAGCGTTCAATTTCCAAGCAGTCAGCTTCAGAGAAGTTAGATTTTGATGTTTGAATGGACCCTGTATCAGAAGGTCCTGTCTTAGAGGTAGAGACCAAGGCGGACAGGATGACATGTCCACTAGATCTGCATACCAAGTCCTGCGTGGCCAAGCAGGTGCTATTAGAATTACTGATGCTCTCTCCTGTTTGATTTTGGCAATCAATCGAGGAAGCAGCGGGAAGGGTGGAAACACATAAGCCATCCTGAAGTTCCAAGGTGCTGTCAAAGCATCTATCAGAACTGCTCCCGGATCCCTGGATCTGGACCCGTAGCGAGGAAGTTTGGCGTTCTGGCGAGACGCCATGAGATCTATCTCTGGTTTGCCCCAACGTCGAAGTATTTGGGCAAAGACCTCCGGATGAAGTTCCCACTCCCCCGGATGAAGAGTCTGGCGACTCAAGAAATCCGCCTCCCAGTTCTCCACTCCCGGGATGTGGATTGCTGACAGGTGGCAAGAGTGAGACTCTGCCCAGCGAATTATCTTTGATACTTCCATCATTGCTAGGGAGCTTCTTGTCCCTCCCTGATGGTTGATGTAAGCTACAGTCGTGATGTTGTCCGACTGAAACCTGATGAACCCCCGAGTTATTAACTGGGGCCAAGCCAGAAGGGCATTGAGAACTGCTCTCAATTCCAGAATGTTTATTGGAAGGAGACTCTCCTCCTGATTCCATAGTCCCTGAGCCTTCAGAGAATTCCAGACAGCGCCCCAACCTAGTAGGCTGGCGTCTGTTGTTACAATTGTCCAGTCTGGCCTGCTGAATGGCATCCCCCTGGACAGGTGTGGCCGATGAAGCCACCATAGAAGAGAATTTCTGGTCTCTTGATTCAGATTCAGAGTAGGGGACAAATCTGAGTAATCCCCATTCCACTGACTTAGCATGCATAATTGCAGCGGTCTGAGGTGTAGGCGTGCAAACGGTACTATGTCCATTGCCGCTACCATTAAGCCGATCACCTCCATGCATTGAGCTACTGACGGGTGTTGAATGGAATGAAGGACGCGGCATGCATTTTGAAGTTTTGTTAACCTGTCTTCTGTCAGGTAAATCTTCATTTCTACAGAATCTATAAGAGTCCCCAAGAATGGAACTCTTGTGAGAGGAAAGAGAGAACTCTTCTTTTCGTTCACTTTCCATCCATGCGACCTTAGAAATGCCAGAACTAACTCTGTATGAGACTTGGCAGTTTGAAAGCTTGAAGCTTGTATTAGAATGTCGTCTAGGTACGGAGCTACCGAAATCCCTCGCGGTCTTAGTACCGCTAGAAGGGTACCCAGAACCTTTGTGAAGATTCTTGGAGCCGTAGCCAATCCGAATGGAAGAGCTACAAACTGGTAGTGCCTGTCTAAGAAGGCAAACCTTAGATACCGGTGATGATCTTTGTGGATCGGTATGTGAAGGTAAGCATCCTTTAAATCCACTGTGGTCATGTACTGACCCTCTTGGATCATGGGTAAGATTGTCCGAATAGTTTCCATTTTGAACGATGGAACTCTTAGGAATTTGTTTAGAGTCTTTAAATCTAAGATTGGCCTGAAAGTTCCCTCTTTTTTGGGAACCACAAACAGGTTTGAGTAGAACCCTTGTCCTTGTTCCGACCACGGAACCGGATGGATCACTCCCATTGTTAACAGATCTTGTACGCAGCGTAGAAACGCTTCTTTCTTTATCTGGTTTGTTGACAACCTTGACAGATGAAATCTCCCTCTTGGGGGAGATAATTTGAAGTCTAGAAGGTATCCCTGAGATATGATCTCTAGTGCCCAGGGATCCTGAACATCTCTTGCCCAGGCCTGGGCGAAGAGAGAGAGTCTGCCCCCTACTAGATCCGGTCCCGGATCGGGGGCTCTCGGTTCATGCTGTCTTTGGGGCAGCAGCAGGTTTCCTGGCCTGCTTGCTTTTGTTCCAGGACTGGTTAGGCTTCCAGCCTTGCCTGTAACGAGCAACAGCTCCTTCCTGTTTTGGTGCAGTGGAGGTTGATGCTGCTCCTGTTTTGAAATTCCGAAAGGGACGAAAATTAGACTGTCTAGCCTTAGCTTTGGCCTTGTCTTGAGGTAGGGCGTGGCCCTTACCTCCCGTAATGTCAGCGATAATTTCTTTCAAACCGGGCCCGAATAAGGACTGCCCCTTGAAAGGTATATTAAGTAATTTGGACTTAGAAGTAACATCAGCTGACCAGGATTTTAGCCACAGTGCCCTGCGTGCCTGTATGGCGAATCCTGAGTTCTTAGCCGTAAGTTTGGTTAAATGTACTACGGCCTCCGAAATGAAAGAATTAGCTAGTTTAAGGACTCTAAGCCTGTCCGTAATGTCGTCTAGCGTAGAGGAACTAAGGTTCTCTTCAAGCGACTCAATCCAAAATGCTGCCGCAGCCGTAATCGGCGCGATACATGCAAGGGGTTGTAATATAAAACCTTGTTGAACAAACATTTTCTTAAGGTAACCCTCTAATTTTTTATCCATTGGATCTGAGAAAGCACAGCTATCCTCCACCGGGATAGTGGTACGCTTAGCTAAAGTAGAAACTGCTCCCTCCACCTTGGGGACCGTTTGCCATAAGTCCCGAGTGGTGGCGTCTATTGGAAACATCTTTCTAAATATTGGAGGGGGTGAGAACGGCACACCGGGTCTATCCCACTCCTTAGTAACAATTTCAGTTAGTCTCTTAGGTATAGGAAAAACGTCAGTACTCGCCGGTACCGCAAAGTATTTATCCAACCTACACAGTTTCTCTGGTATTGCAACAGTGTTACAATCGTTGAGAGCTGCTAAGACCTCCCCTAGTAGTACACGGAGGTTCTCCAATTTAAATTTAAAATTTGAAATATCTGAGTCCAATCTGTTTGGATCAGAACCGTCACCCACAGAATGAAGCTCTCCGTCCTCATGCTCTGCGAGCTGTGACGCAGTATCAGACATGGCCCTAGCATTGTCAGCGCACTCTGTTCTCACCCCAGAGTGATCACGCTTGCCTCTTAGTTCAGGTAATTTAGACAAAACTTCAGTCATAACAGTAGCCATATCTTGTAATGTTATCTGTAATGGCCGCCCAGATGTACTAGGCGCCAAAATATCACGCACCTCCCGGGCGGGAGATGCAGGTACTGTCGCGTGAGGCGAGTTAGTCGGCATAACTCTCCCCTCGCTGTTTGGTGAAATTTGTTCACATTGTACAGATTGACTTTTATTTAAAGTAGCATCAATACAGTTAGTACATAAATTTCTATTGGGCTCCACCTTGGCATTGGAACAAATGACACAGATATCTTCCTCTGAGTCAGACATGTTTAACACACTAGCAAAAAAACTTACAACTTGGTTATAATCTTTTTTAGCAAAAAAACGCACTGTGCCTCAAAGAGGTACTAACGATTAAATGACAGTTGAAATAATGAACTGAAAAACAGTTATTGCATCAAACTTTAAAACAACACAACTTTTAGCAAAGGTTTGTTCCCATTAGTAAATAACAACACTAATTAAATTTGTACATAAGAAAACAAAACAACGTTTTTTATACACAGTCACTATAAGAATTCTCACAGCTCTGCTGAGAGAATTTACCTCCCTTCAAAGAAGTTTGAAGACCCCTGAGATCTGTCAGAGATGAACCGGATCATGCAGGAAATATAAAAGTAGCTGACTGGAATTTTTTGATGCGTAGCAAAGAGCGCCAAAAACGGCCCCTCCCTCTCCCACACAGCAGTGAAGAGAAACGAAACTGTCACAATTAAAGCAAAAAACTGCCAAGTGGAAAATAATGCCCAAAATTTATTCACACAGTACCTCAGCAATGTAAACGATTCTACATTCCAGCAAAAACGTTTAACATGAGAATAGTTATTAAAAGGATTAGTGACCTTTAACACAGTAGTTCCGGTGAAATACCATCCCCAGAATACTGAAGTGTATACATACATGTCATTTTAACGGTATGGCAGGCTTTTCTCATCAATTCCATTCAGAAAATAAAAACTGCCACATACCTCAATGCAGATTCATCTGCCCGCTGTCCCCTGATCTGAAGCCTTTACCTCCCTCAGATGGTCGAGAACAGCCATATGATCTTAACGACTCCGGTTAAAATCATAGTAAAAAATCTCTGTCAGATTCTTCCTCAAACTCTGCCAGAGAAGTAATAACACGCTCCGGTGCTATTTTAAAATAACAAACTTTTGATTGAAGTCATAAAAACTAAGTATAATCACCATAGTCCTCTCACACATCCTATCTAGTCGTTGGGTGCAAGAGAATGACTGGGACTGACGTAGAGGGGAGGAGCTATATGCAGCTCTGCTGGGTGAATCCTCTTGCATTTCCTGTTGGGGAGGAGTTATATCCCAGAAGTAATGATGACCCGTGGACTGATCACACATAACAGAAGAAAACAGTACAACGCCGGCACCGTTTAAAAATTACAAACTTTTGATTGAAGATAAACTACACTAATTCCCCATATCTCTCTAGCTACTTCCCTTGTCGAGAGCTGCAAGAGAATGACTGGAGGTGGCAGTTAGGGGAGGAGCTATATAGACAGCTCTGCTGTGGGTGATCCTCTTGCAGCTTCCTGTTGGGAAGGAGAATATCCCACAAGTAATGGATGAATCCGTGGACTGGATACACCTTACAAGAGAAAGCTGCACTTGTTAAAACAACTATACCTAGTTAATACTGCTTAGGCTGCTGTCTCATTAAAGGGACATGCCACCCACATTTTTTCTTTTATGATTTAGAAAGAAAATGCAATGTTAAACATATTTCTAATTTACTTATATTATCTAATTTGTTTGATTCTCTTGAAATTCTTTGATGCAAAGCATATCTAGATATGCTCACTAGCTGATGATTGGTTGCTGCACATAGAAGCATCATGTGATTGGCTCACCATGTACATTGCTTTTTATTCAAATAAGGATATTTAAGATATTAAAGATTTTGGGTTTAGTGGCCCTTTAAGCCCACAGGAATCATAGGTGAGACATAGGATCTGCTGGATATAGCAGCATTTGCACCATATTGATAAAATATAACCTGCAACGCCAGTAAAATGGTGTCAGAGACTTTCTAAACAAGTTAAGGCTGGCAAGCCTCAAACACCTGCAGCAGCCAAGCTGAATAACTTTTTCAAAGTGCTTGATACAACAGAAGACTTAACCAATTCTTCCCAAGACCCAGATAATGCACAATCAGATGTGGAATCTCCTGATGCAGGATTATGCTCCAAAGAGCCTCTAACGAGAGCGGACATAGACAACCTGCCGACAAAGGCAGACTTTGCCTCCCTCATAGCACAAGTAGGGAAAATTATCAAAGATGGCCTCAAAGAGGTTAAGAAAGATGTATCTGAGCTGGGCGAGAGAGTGGTACATCTAGAAGATGATTTGGAACAAGTCCAGAGAGATACAGACCTGCAAAGCAGAACCCTAGAAGCACAAGATACTATGATACAGCAGATGCAACTACAACTAGAAGATCTAGATAATAGAGGGCGGCGTAGTAACATCAGAATGCGTGGAGTCACTGAAAAAATTACAGCACAGCAAATCCCGCAATATCTACAGAGCTTATTTCAGCTAATATTACAGACACCAGAACCTCCTGAAGGAAAGCCCCCCAGAGACATTATACTTAAATTTCAGTAATTTAATGACAAAGAAAAAGTAATGGAGGCCTCAAGGAAGATGCGTCAAATTTCCCATAACGGAGAGAACATACAAATATACGCTGATCTGAGCGTCATCACACTGAATAGAAGGAGAGAAGCCAGATACCTGACTTTACATCTACAAGACCTGAAAATACCGTATAGGTGGGGCTTCCCTTTCTGTATCAAGGTGGTCCACGGCTCATCCATAGCCATATACAGATCCCCAGAAGACCTGACGGAGTTTTGTAAACAGCTGAACATACCAGAGCCCTCACTGCCTAGACTGGAGGGCCATGCTGCGAAAGAGTTACCACACCACTCTACTGAACCAAATCCTCAAAGGAACCCATGGATTAGAGCCAACAGGAAAAGACAACAACCAGTTCTTAACACTACGGATGAAGACTCTCACCCGACATGAATCTGAAAGAACCGTAAGGACTGATTTCTCAATTCTTCCGTGAATATGTTTCTGACAAAAGCCACCTATTGAAAATTTAACTCACACACAGGGTGCCCTTTTTTATGGACACAGACAAGAGTGAGTATGAAAATTCCTTTACTCCACAACCGACTGTAAATGACGGCCCGTAACCCGCTAGGCCTCTCCACCCCCTCGTTCTAGATAAATGCCTCTCACTGTTTAGAATTGTTGAAAGTTAAATATGCACTGAATATATTTCTTTTTAGGAAGTGCTGATACTCTCTTGTTCGTGGTTGTAAACGAACAGGATAGTATCCCCTTTGCTCATTTGTATTGTATATGTCTTTATGCAATAGATATGTTCACTCTAATGTATATTTGTTTGTTATTGTTTTAGTTATCTTGTTGAAGATTTTAGTTGCTAATCTCACTGAAGGTATTCAAGCCTATCTGGAGTTATATCGTATATCACAGTTACAGTTTGATGGGTTTCCCTTTAGAAATATACACACCAATGAAGTGGCTAGGAAACAACTGCAATTTTTCAATGGTTACAAAGATGGACACTAGAAATATTAAAGGGACAGTCAACACCAGAATTTTTGTTGTTTAAAAAGATAGATAATCCCTTTTTTTTACCCATTCCCCAGTTTTGCAAAACCAACACTGTTATATTAATACACTTTTTACTTCTGTGACTAACTTGTATCTAAGCATCTTCTGACCGCCCCTAATCACATGACTTTTCGTTATTATCTATTGACTTGCATTTTAGCCAATTAGTGCAGTGTCTGCCACTAGCCACGGGCGTGATTACAATGCATCTATATGGCTGACATGAACTAGCTCTCCCCTGCTGGGAAAAGCTAATAAAAAAGAGGCGGCCTTCAAGGGCTTAAAAATTATCATATGAGCCTTCCTATGTTTGCTTTCAACTACAATACCAAGAGAACAAAGCAAAATTGTTGATAAAAGTAAATTGGAAAGCTGTTTAAAATCACATGCCCTATTTGAAAGATGAAAGTTTTTTTTGGACTTGACTGTCCCTTTAACACAAAACACCAAGGGGCTGAATTCTCCACTGAAAAGGTCAGTAGCTCTAAATTGTTTGCTAAACAAAGGAGTGAAATCATATTTGTGCAGGAAACACATTTCAAGTCTAATAGTATACCAAAGTTTTCCTCAAAACAATACCCTACTACCCTACAGGCCATTTCAGTTCACATTCACACAAAAAGAAGAATGTGGTGGGCATATTACTCCACAAAAAACATTCATTTACAGAATGTTAGTACCTACTCAGATACGGAAGGGCGATATTTAATTTTGGTAGGCAACCTATATAATAGGCCAATCACGCTGGCAAACGCATATGCACCAAATAGGGGCCAAGCCAGATTTTTTAAAAAAACTTACAAATAAACTTCTAGAGGTCTCAAAGATTTTTTAAAAAAACTTACAAATAAACTTCTAGAGGTCACAATTTTGGCAGGGGATTTCAATGTGGCCTTAAATCCTAAACTTGACAGTTCACAAACTAAAAGCTATTTATCCAGTTGTACTATCAGAACCATAACACACTGTCTGAGGTCATCCTCGCTGCTTGATGTCTGGAGAATTCAGCATCCGGTACAGAGGTCATACTCCTTTTTCTCATCCCCAAATAGATCTCACTCTAGGCTGGACTATATCTGTATAGACCAAACAAGTTTAAGTTTAGCAAAAGACTCCGACTTATTACCTACCCCCTGGTCAGATCACTCAGCGGTTACAATAACCTTCAACTGACCGAACAGCCCAATAAGAGATTTTTGCTGGAGACTAGACAATACCTTGCTACTACAAACCTAAGTCCCCAACAGGATTACACAAACACTGACCGAATACTTTAGGCACAATCAAAACACTTGCTCCTCACCTGCCATAGTGTGGGAAGCACATAAGGCTGTTATTAGGGGGGAATTTATTAAACAAAAATCCATCCTTAATAAAAAAATATAACCAGGAATATACACGACTAACTAAAAGTCTTGGGGAAGCAGAGAAACTACACATAGATAATCCTGATTCTCAGGATAATCTCAATAACCTTGTAGCTGTGAGAAAAGATCTACATTATTTATTAAATAGCGAAGCACAGAAAAGGGCATTTAACTTGAAGAAATTGTACTTTACTGACAGAAACAGAGCGGGACCACTTTTAGCTAGGGCGCTAAAGAAGAAAACATTTGAAAATTATATCCATAGAATGCAGGATAAAACAGATAAGGTAGCTTTTGAATGTAAGGAAATAGCGAATATATTTAGTGAATACTATAAAACGCTATACAACCTGCCACCAATAGATAGTCCACACTCACAGACACAGATCCAGGAATACATAGAGAGAGTACATCTCCCTAAGATCCCAGAGGCGATAGCAAAATCCATGGAGGAGCCCATAATGGAACAAGTAATAGCAGCAGCAATAAAGAGTCTGCCCACACAGAAAAGTCCAGGCCCAGATGGGCTCTCAAACATGTATTATAAAAGATTCCAAACATTGCTAACACCACAATTACTGAGATTGTTTAACTCATTAGATGAGGGGGGCCAGTTGTCTCCCTTATTGTTAGAAGCAGACATCACCGTTTTACACAAAGAAGGCAAATCCATGACTAATCCCGGAAATTACAGACCAATATCACTACTTAATGGGGATATAAAAATATATGCTACGATACTAGCGAAAAGAATTAACTCAGTACTGCCATCCATCATACAATTAGACCAAGCAGGCTTTGTTCCACACAGGGAGGACAGGGACAACACAATTAGAAATGCTTGCATAATAGAGTATGCAACAACCCATAATATCCCAATGGCCCTGGTCTCCACTGATGCGGAAAAAGCTTTCGATAGGGTGGCATGGCCTTTCCTCAGGCACACTTTACAGGGCTTCGGATTTGGAACCCTCATGATTAACAGAATTTTTCAGCTATACACCCAACCATCGGCTAAAGTAAAAGTTAATGGAGTACTATCCCAGGGATTCCCAATAAATAACGGGACGAGACAGGGATGCCCTCTCTTGCCAATCCTATTCATTCTTGTGATGGAAGTATTGGCTTCCAAGATTCGATCCAACCCAGATATAGTAGGAGTAAACATAGGCCCGAACCACTATAAACTATCAATGTTCGGACGATGTCCTGCTGACATTGACCTCCCCTAAAACCTCTCTCCCGGGCCTCATGGAAGAATTTGATAGATTCAGTAACTTGTCAAACTTCCTGATTAATCAACAAAAATCAGAGATTCTAGGCGTCTCCATGCGACGAACAGAGGCTTTAGCCCTCAAAACCATATGCCCATATAAAAACATAATTTATGCTTACCTGATAAATTCCTTTCTTCTGTAGTGTGATCAGTCCACGGGTCATCATTACTTCTGGGATATTACTCCTCCCCAACAGGAAGTGCAAGAGGATTCACCCAGCAGAGCTGCATATAGCTCCTCCCCTCTACGTCACTCCCAGTCATTCGACCAAGGACCAACGAGAAAGGAAAAGCCAAGGGTGAAGTGGTGACTGGAGTATAAATTAAAAAATATTTACCTGCCTTAAAAACAGGGCGGGCCGTGGACTGATCACACTACAGAAGAAAGGAATTTATCAGGTAAGCATAAATTATGTTTTCTTCTGTTAAGTGTGATCAGTCCACGGGTCATCATTACTTCTGGGATACCAATACCAAAGCAAAAGTACACGGATGACGGGAGGGATAGGCAGGCTCTTTATACAGAAGGAACCACTGCCTGAAGAACCTTTCTCCCAAAAATAGCCTCCGATGAAGCAAAAGTGTCAAATTTGTAAAATTTGGAAAAAGTATGAAGCGAAGACCAAGTTGCAGCCTTGCAAATCTGTTCAACAGAGGCCTCATTCTTGAAGGCCCAAGTGGAAGCCACAGCTCTAGTAGAATGAGCTGTAATTCTTTCAGGAGGCTGCTGTCCAGCAGTCTCATAAGCTAAACGAATTATGCTACGAAGCCAAAAAGAAAGAGAGGTAGCGGAAGCTTTTTGACCTCTCCTCTGCCCAGAGTAAATGACAAACAGAGAAGACGTTTGTCGAAATTCCTTAGTTGCCTGTAAGTAAAATTTTAGAGCACGGACTACATCCAGGTTGTGCAGTAGACGTTCCTTCTTTGAAGAAGGATTTGGGCATAAAGAAGGAACAACAATCTCTTGATTGATATTCCTGTTAGTAACTACCTTAGGTAAGAACCCAGGTTTAGTACGCAGGACTACCTTATCCGAATGAAAAATCAAATAAGGAGAATCACAATGTAAGGCTGATAATTCAGAGACTCTTCGAGCCGAGGAAATAGCCATTAAAAATAGAACTTTCCAAGATAACAACTTTATATCAATGGAATGAAGGGGTTCAAACGGAACGCCCTGTAAAACATTAAGAACAAGGTTTAAACTCCATGGTGGAGCAACAGTTTTAAACACAGGCTTAATCCTGGTCAAAGCCTGACAAAAAGCCTGGACGTCAGGAACTTCTGACAGACGTTTGTGTAACAGAATGGACAGAGCTGAGATCTGTCCCTTTAATGAACTAGCAGATAAACCCTTTTCTAAACCTTCTTGTAGAAAAGACAATATCCTAGGAATCCTAACCTTACTCCAAGAGTAACCTTTGGATTCACACCAATATAGGTATTTATGCCATATCTTATGGTAAATCTTTCTGGTAACAGGTTTCCTAGCCTGTATTAAAGTATCAATAACTGACTCAGAAAACCCACGTCTTGATAAAATCAAGCGTTCAATTTCCAAGCAGTCAGCTTCAGAGAAGTTAGATTTTGATGTTTGAAGGGACCCTGTATCAGAAGGTCCTGCTTCAGAGGTAGAGACCAAGGTGGACAGGATGACATGTCCACCAGGTCTGCATACCAAGTCCTGCGTGGCCACGCAGGTGCTATTAGAATCACTGATGCTCTCTCTTGTTTGATTCTGGCAATCAATCGAGGAAGCAACGGGAAGGGTGGAAACACGTAAGCCATCCTGAAGTCCCAAGGTGCTGTCAGAGCATCTATCAGGACTGCTCCTGGATCCCTGGATCTGGACCCGTAACGAGGAAGCTTGGCGTTCTGTCGAGACGCCATGAGATCTATCTCTGGTTTGCCCCAACGTCGCAGTATTTGGGCAAAGACCTCCGGATGAAGTTCCCACTCCCCCGGATGAAAAGTCTGACGACTTAAGAAATCCGCCTCCCAGTTCTCCACTCCCGGGATGTGGATTGCTGACAGGTGGCAAGAGTGAGACTCTGCCCAGAGAATTATCTTTGATACTTCCATCATAGCTAGGGAGCTTCTTGTCCCTCCCTGATGTTGATGTTGTCCGACTGAAACCTGATGAACCCCCGAGTTGTCAACTGGGGCCAAGCCAGGAGGGCATTGAGAACTGCTCTCAATTCCAGAATGTTTATTGGCAGGAGACTCTCCTCCTGACTCCATTGTCCCTGAGCCTTCAGAGAATTCCAGACGGCACCCCAACCTAGAAGGCTGGCGTCTGTTGTTACAATTGTCCAGTCTGGTCTGCTGAACGGCATCCCCCTGGACAGATGTGGCCGAGAAAGCCACCATAGAAGAGAATTTCTGGTCTCTTGATCCAGATTCAGAGAAGGGGATAAGTCTGAGTAATCCCCATTCCACTGACTTAGCATGCACAGTTGCAGTGGTCTGAGGTGTAAGCGTGCAAAGGGTACTATGTCCATTGCCGCTACCATTAAGCCGATTACCTCCATGCATTGAGCCACTGACGGGTGTTGAATGGAATGTAGGGTGCGGCAAGCACTTTGAAGTCTTGTTAGCCTGTCCTCTGTCAGGTAAATCTTCATTTCTACAGAATCTATAAGAGTCCCCAGGAAGGGAACTCTTGTGAGTGGAACGAGTGAACTCTTCTTTTCGTTCACCTTCCATCCATGTGACCTTAGAAATGCCAGCACTAACTCTGTATGAGACTTGGCAGTTTGAAAGCTTGAAGCTTGTATCAGAATGTCGTCTAGGTATGGAGCTACCGAGATTCCCCGCGGTCTTAGTACCGCCAGAAGAGCACCCAGAACCTTTGTGAAGATTCTTGGAGCTGTAGCCAATCCGAATGGAAGAGCCACAAACTGGTAATGCCTGTCTAGGAAGGCAAACCTTAGGTACCGATAATGATCTTTGTGAATCGGTATGTGAAGGTAAGCATCTTTTAAATCTACAGTGGTCATGTACTGACCCTCTTGGATCATAGGTAAAATTGTCCGAATAGTCTCCATCTTGAACGATGGAACTCTTAGGAATTTGTTTAGGATCTTTAAGTCCAGGATTGGTCTGAAAGTTCCCTCTTTTTTGGGAACCACAAACAGATTTGAGTAAAACCCCTGTCCCTGTTCCGATCGTGGAACTGGATGGATTACTCCCATTAACAAGAGCTCTTGTACGCAGCGTAGAAACGCCTCTTTCTTTGTCTGGATTGTTGACAATCTTGACAGATGAAATCTCTCTCTTTGAGGAGAGTATTTGAAGTCCAGAAGGTATCCCTGAGATATTATCTCTAGCGCCCAGGGATCCTGGACATCTCTTGCCCAAGCCTGGGCGAAGAGAGAAAGTCTGCCCCCCACTAGATCCGATCCCGGATCGGGGGCCCTCAATTCATGCTGTTTTAGGGGCAGCAGCAGGTTTCCTGGCCTGCTTGCCCTTGTTCCAGGACTGGTTAGGTTTCCAGCCTTGTCTGTAGCGAGCAACAGCTCCTTCCTGTTTTGGTGCAGAGGAAGTTGATGCTGCTCCTGCTTTGAAATTACGAAAGGAACGAAAATTAGACTGTCTAGTCTTGGCTTTGGCTTTGTCCTGAGGCAGGGCATGGCCTTTACCTCCTGTAATGTCAGCGATAATCTCTTTCAACCCGGGCCCGAATAAGGTCTGCCCTTTGAAAGGTATATTAAGCAATTTAGACTTAGAAGTAACATCAGCTGACCAGGATTTTAGCCACAGCGCCCTGCGTGCCTGAATGGCGAATCCTGAATTCTTCGCCGTAAGTTTAGTAAGATGTACTACGGCCTCCGAAATGAATGAATTAGCTAGTTTAAGGACTCTAAGCCTGTCCGTAATGTCGTCCAGAGTAGCTGAACTAATGTTCTCTTCCAGAGACTCAATCCAGAATGCCGCTGCAGCCGTGATCGGCGCAATGCATGCAAGGGGTTGCAATATAAAACCTTGTTGAACAAACATTTTCTTAAGGTAACCCTCTAACTTTTTATCCATTGGATCTGAAAAAGCACAGCTATCCTCCACCGGGATAGTGGTACGCTTAGCTAAGGTAGAAACTGCTCCCTCCACCTTAGGGACCGTTTGCCATAAGTCCCTTGTGGTGGCGTCTATTGGAAACATTTTTCTAAATATCGGAGGGGGTGAGAACGGCACACCGGGTCTATCCCACTCCTTAGTAACAATTTCAGTAAGTCTCTTAGGTATAGGAAAAACCTCAGTACTCGTCGGTACCGCAAAATATTTATCCAACCTACACATTTTCTCTGGTATTGCAACTGTGTTACAATCATTCAGAGCCGCTAACACCTCCCCTAGTAATACACGGAGGTTTTCCAGTTTAAATTTAAAATTTGAAATATCTGAATCCAGTCTGTTTGGATCAGAACCGTCACCCACAGAATGAAGTTCTCCGTCCTCATGTTCTGCCACCTGTGACGCAGTGTCTGACATGGCCCTAATATTATCAGCGCACTCTGTTCTCACCCCAGAGTGATCACGCTTACCTCTTAGTTCTGGTAATTTAGCCAAAACCTCAGTCATAACAGTAGCCATATCCTGTAATGTGATTTGTAATGGCCGCCCAGATGTACTCGGCGCTACAATATCACGCACCTCCCTCTGAGCGGGAGATGTAGGTACTGACACGTGAGGCGAGTTAGTCGGCATAACTCTCCCCTCGTTGTTTGGTGAAATTTGTTCAATTTGTACAGATTGACTTTTATTTAAAGTAGCATCAATACAGTTAGTACATAAATTTCTATTGGGCTCCACTTTGGCATTGCAACAAATGACACAGGTATCATCCTCTGAATCAGACATGTTTAACACACTAGCAAATAAACTTGCAACTTGGAAATACAATTCAATTAGAATAATATTAAAACGTACTGTGCCTTTAAGAAGCACAGAAGATCTATGACAGTTGAAAATTAATAAATTGAAACAGTTATAGCCTCAATCCTTGTAAACAACACAACTTTAGCAAAGGTTTAATCCCATTAGCAAAGATAACAAATTCTGAAAGCAGGAAACAAATTACAGAATAAACGTTTTTTATCTCAGTCAAACTACCATTCTCACAGTTCTGCTGAGAGAAATTACCTCCCTCAAAATAAGTTTTGAAGACCCCTGAGCTCTGTAGAGATGAACCGGATCATGCAGGGAATACAATGAGTTGCTGACTGAAATATTTGATGCGTAGTAAAAGCGCCAAAAAACGGCCCCTCCCCCTCACACACAGCAGTGAGGGAGAACAGAAACTGTCAGAAAACAGATTAAGCAACTGCCAAGTGGAAAAATAGTGCCCAAACATTTATTCACTCAGTACCTCAGTAAATGAAAACGATTTTACATTCCAGCAAAAACGTTAAACATAATCTCTAGTTATTAAACAGCTTTATGTATTTCTTACAGTGTAATTCTAGTGAAGTACCATTCCCCAGAATACTGAAGTGTAAAGTATACATACATGACATTATATCGGTATGGCAGGATTTTCTCATCAATTCCATTGTCAGAAAATAAAAGCTGCTACATACCTCTATGCAGATTCATCTGCCCGCTGTCCCCTGATCTGAAGTTTACCTCTCCTCAGATGGCCGAGAAACAGCAATATGATCTTAACTACTCCGGCTAAAATCATAGCAAAAACTCTGGTAGATTCTTCTTCAAACTCTGCCAGAGAGGTAATAACACACTCCGGTGCTATTTTAAAATAACAAACTTTTGATTGAAGATATAAAACTAAGTATAATCACCATAGTCCTCTCACACATCCTATCTAGTCGTTGGGTGCAAGAGAATGACTGGGAGTGACGTAGAGGGGAGGAGCTATATGCAGCTCTGCTGGGTGAATCCTCTTGCACTTCCTGTTGGGGAGGAGTAATATCCCAGAAGTAATGATGACCCGTGGACTGATCACACTTAACAGAAGAAATACAGTTTTCACAACTGAAGTAACTGGGGAGTTTATTTAACCCCCAAAATTTCAAAGTTATATCCGAAGCAAACTATAAACCGCTACAAACTGCTATAATGTACACTCTCCAAAATTGGAGAGATAAACCGCTGTCGTGGTGGGGTAGAATCCAGGCAATAAAGATGTCAATCCTCCCAAAGATCCTGTACATTATTCAAACAGTCCCAATCACTCTGCCTAAACTATATATTTCCCAACTAAAAAAAAAAACATGCATGTATTCATCTGGGGCAAGACAAAACCACGCATCAATACAGCAACACTTCATAGACCAGTTAGTGAGGGAGGTCTGGGTGTACCACAGTTGGAATCTTACTATAATTCAACAGCCCTACAACACATACTAGACTGGCACATGAAAAAAGATGTAAAGGCCTGGGTGTCCCTAGACTCCCAGATCCTTAGAGCCCCAAAACCAGGCTCCATATGCTGGATTAGCAGAAGCCTCAGACCTGCAATATGCCACACTTCACAACTTTAGAAACACATATTCGAGACCTGGGACCATTTAGTCCAAAAATATCCAAGACTCTCCTCACCCAAATCTCCACTCACACCAATATCAACAAATATGGAACTCACAGGGGGTTACAAACCTCTACAAAACACTAAAGTTACATGGGAACTACCGGAGTCAATACCAATTATTAACCTTTTAGATAAACGGTCACTTAAACCCAGACAAGAATTGACACAGATACTACATGGTGCATTTGCCTCTTGGCTAAAGTACTCACAACTTTACCACTACATTCACAATTACCACTATAAACAAGACCTAATTAGAACACCTACTCCCTTTGAGAATTTGTGCCTTTTAGCCACTCCCATCAAGGGGACTCTTTCTATGGCGAAAAAAGCATTAGAGGCAGCTAAGCAATCTTCCCTCCCGACATATACATCACACTGGCAACAAGATCTAGGCCTACAAATAGGTGAGGAAGTGTGGGAAAAAAAATTAAGCATACCTGTAAATCTTCCACCTCCACAAGAATAATTTAAATGAATTTTAAGACCCTGACACGTTGGTATCTTACACCACATAGGCTCCATAGAATATACCCTTCTTCCACAGCATTATGTTGGAGGGGCTGTGGGGAAATAGGGACCATGGCACATATTTGGTGGCATTGCCCCAAAATAAAGCCCTTCTGGAACATAGTCGAACACAGATTACAGGTATCAGGGGGCACAGATTTTACGCCATCACCATTAACAGCCCTATTAAATCACCCCACGAGTTGCAGATGCAAAATTCGCCAAAATTTAATACAAATATGCCTGAATAGTGCTAAATCACTGATAGCCTTAAATTGGAAGTCACCTTTGATACCTACAGCCCAGCAATGGCTCTCGAAAATTAGTGATACAATCCCTCTGGAACAATATGGTTACTTCAAAAGAAACCAACTAGCCACCTTCCTGGACATTAAATTTTATTGGGAAACAATGCTGAAATCCCCAGACACAGCTAGTTCGAACCCCTAGGCAGAATGAAACATTTGCAAACTGATGTAAAATAATATAACACACCGCTAAGTTGGGGGAACGCCCTCATAATTTAAAAAACTTATAGCTGCACCCTAGCCAATACCTAGCTCGAAATTGGGACCCATCCTAGACTTTACCTTCTAACCTATACATAGAATATATCACATAGACTACCTCAACTCAGATTGGACTAATCGTGATATATAAAAAGCTTTAATTGTTTTTTCTTTGTTATTTATATAACTGTATCTGACCTGTTGTTCAATATGGTTTGTTAAACTTCCACGACAGATAAGTATTACTTAGTTAATGAGGGAGAAATACCCTCCATACACCATAGATGCTCTACAGGAAACCCCGGAACTGTACAACCCCTGAGTTCACTGGACTAATCAGACTGATGAGAAAAGTAATGGGAACTCTAAATGCTCAACAGTTAAATAGCTATATGTTACAAGGGGATGGTTATGCAATTGCGAGAACCTAGAGTATATTGTAAAAGTATTTGTCACCTGTTATTATGTTTATACTAAATGAAAACCAATAAAAATTATTATACAAAAAAAAAAAATGCAAAAAGAAAATGCTCTAATGTGTTATATGCAAGCAACAGTACAATACAAGGCACTATGTGTTTAACGTCAGTAGAAGTTTGCAAACGTTGCTGAGACAGATGGCGCTCTCTCTTTCCTCACCTGTAGCCGTGAATCATTTGCATTACTTTCAATGAAAACTTTACAATTGTGCTTTCAGGCTTTTGGGATTTTTCCTCTTTATTTATAAGCCGCAAAGAGCGTTGTTTAGCAGAACAGAGCATTTGCTTGAGTTCAAAGTAGTCCCATACAGGGCTCTGATGTCTCCCACTACTGGCCATAAAAACCATCTAATGTAGCAGCGCTATCAGTAACACTATTTGCTTGGGCCCAATCTACAGGTGGTCGGATATCTTATAAGACTGTGGTTTCCCAGAATTTACTTCACCTCTTGAAAAAGAGCGGGGGTACAATAAAAACTAATATTGGTTTCAGTAATTTTAGTTTTATTTCAGTTGGTCTTGCAACAACTGTTTTACGTTTAGTTAGATTTTTTGCCTTCAAGTAAATTATTTCACAAATATGTAAGTAGAGATCAGCAATCCCTTGCTGAAGTCTCACAATGCCATATGAGTGGGTGCTAGCTTATTGAGTTTGCCCTCTTGCGCCAGTGTACTAGTAAAGCATACAGAAGCTGCACACTCTTTTCCAAAAGTGAAAAAACTTTGTATCTTTATTTGAATGTAAGCTTAGGAGCCGGACCATTTTTGGTTCAGCACCTGGGTAGCGCTTGCTGATTGGGGGGTACAATTAGACACCAATCAGAAAGCACTACCCAGGTTCTGAACCAAAAATGGGCCGGCTCCTAAGCTTACATTCACATAAAGATACAAAGAAAATTAAGAAGAATGCTCCCATGCTTAAAATGCCTGTTTTTTCAAATAAAGATACCAAGAGAACGAAGACAAAATGATAATCGGAGTAAATTAGAAAGCTGCTTAAAACCACATGCTCTATCTGAATCACTAAAGTTTAATTTTCACTAGACTATTCCTTTAAATGGCAGAAGTGGTTGACTGTAAATATTAGCTAAGATTGTATGAAAGGCTACATAGCATTATTTATTGGTGTAAGCCTCTTTATTTTTTATACTATGCCAAGCAAGTTTGCTTATAGGTTAAAAGTTTGCATAAAGAGATAGGCGACTCCAATATGAAATAGCAGTTGAGTGTAATTCTGTAGCATATTTAAAATTGTATTGTTACATAATTACTTTACAGTCATTAAATGCATTTTCAATTACAGGTACAAAACCCTTTATCCAATGTGTTTGGGATGAGAAGAGATCTATATTTTGGACTAATTTGGACTCAATATCTTTATTACAATACTGTTCATTTAGACTGCATATTTATTTCACATTCCTGTCTAGGATATTGAGGATTTAAGGATATTTGTAGCTGTAATAAGCCTTCTAGAACATGATTATTTTATAATCTGGCACTGGATATACAAAATTGAGAGGCAGTGTCACATTTATAAGAGTATACAGAATTATCCTTTCCTGATACTGCAGCTCGTTTTGTTAGTTGTTTAATTTAGTACAATACTGCTGAAGAGGGTTTTTCGCCCCAAGAGGTCTGACATATGGCAATGTGTTTTGGACGGTCAGAATTTTTCAATATGATGTTACAATTATTTTGACACCGAACAAGGTGTTTTGTTTTTGTGGAAAATCTGTAAAATGGTATTTAAAAAAAATATATATCTGCAGCCACCAATGAGCAGCTAGCTCTCCCAGTAGTGCATTGTTGCTTCTGAGCCTACCTAGGTTGTCTTTTCAACAAAGAATACCAAATGAACAAAGTAAAATTAGATCATAGAAGTATATTGGAAAGTTGTTTAAAATCACATGCTCTATCTGAATCATTAAAAAAGGGACATAAAACCCAAAAATGTTCTTTCATGATTCAGATAGAGAATACAATATTAAACAACATTTCTATTTACTATAAATATTATCCAATTTGCTTCATTCTCTTGATATCCTTTGCTGAAAAGCATATATATATATATATATATATATATATATATATATATATATATATATATATATAGGCTCAGTAGCTGCACGTAGATGCCTCGTGTGATTGGCTCACCCATGTGCATTGCTTTTTCTTCAACAAAGTATATCTAAAGAAAGAAGCAAATTAGATCATAGAAGTAAATTGGAATGTTGTTATAAAATGATATTCTCTATCTGAATCATGAAAGAATTTTTTTAGGTTTAATGTCCCTTTAAGTTTAATTTTGATTTTCATGTCCCTTTAAAAGTTAATTGTTACATCTACAAATAGGACTGAGAACATAGGACGTGGTGATATTCCCCAGATAATTAAAGGGACATAATACTCATATGCTAAATCACTTGAAACTGATGCAGTATAACTGTAAAAAGCTGACAGGAAAATATCACCTGAGCATCTCTATGTAAAAAAGGAAGATATTTTACCTCACAATCTCCTCAGCCCAGCAGAGTAAGTTCTGTGTAAAAAGTTATACTTCACCTGCTCCCAGCTGCAGGTAAAAATAAAAAAAAAAAAATGAAGAAATGAACAGCAGCCAATCAGCATCAGCAGTGCTGAGGTCATGAACTCTTACTGTGATCTCATAAGATTTGACTTAACTCTCATGAGATTTCATAGTAAGCTTCCTTTACCTGATTGGTGAAATAATATGAGAGTTCACGAGGCTCATCCCCTAAGCTGTCCTAGGACAGACACACTAAAATGCTGCTTAGAAATCCTTTACAATGGGAGGTGGCTGCTGAGGAACTTTTGAGGTAAAATATCTTTCTTTTTTACATAGAGATGTTCAGGAGATATTTTCTAGTCAGCTTTTTACAGCTATGCTGCATCACTTTCAAGTGTTTAAACATTTGGGTATTATGGCCCTTTAAGCAAAATTTATGAAGAAGGATAGTCAAACACATGAATTCCCATAGGGGACAGAGACAAGTTGGCACAGCCTGGAAGAAGGGCGGTGGGGGGGTGTTTTATAAGTTGGGGGGTTGAAGTTATAGTTAAATTTTTTACTACTCTTCTGTAAGCTGTCAAAAATACAGAGTAATGATGGCTTTTGGATAGGCTATCAAAGCAAATTTATTGTGATAATATGAATGCATGACATTTTATGTTTTGTTTATGAGAAAAGCAAGCACCTGTACATGTAAATTATGAAACTCTGTACTGATGTTTAAAATCAATAAAATAAAAGTTAATTGTTGTAAATGCATGATCTACAGTAACTATTACTATAAGCAATTTTTTCCATACATGTATTCTGCAAATGTGTTTTTAGTTTTAAAATACACTATATGGCAAACGTATGTAGACACCTGACTACCACACACACACACACGAGCTTGTTGGACATCCCATTCCAAAACCATGGCCATTAATATAAAGTTGCACCTTTGCAGATATGACAGACACAGCTCTTCTGGGAAGGCTTTCCACAAGAAAGTGTCATGTGTCTGTGAGAATTTGTGCCTATTCAACCAAAAGAGCATTTCTGAGGTCAGACACTGATGTTGGACAAGAAGGTGTGGATTGCAATGAGCGTTTCAATTCATCCCAAAGATGTTCACTTTGGTTGATGTCAGAGCTCTCTGCAGACTACTCGAGTTCCTCCACACCCAACTCGACAAACCATGTCTTTATGGACCTTGCTTTGTGCACAGGGGCACAGCCATGCTGAAACAGGAAAGGGCCTTACCAAACAGTTGCCACAAAGTAGTTGCCACCAAGTTGGAAGCTTCCAATAGTTTATTATTTTTTTTTATCCTGTAGCATTAATATGGCCAAGCCCAAACCCTAAAAAACAGTTCCAAACCATGATCCCTCCTTGACCAAACTTTACAGTAGGCACTTTGCATTCCGTTAGATATCATTCTCCTGGCATCCACCACAGACACATTCTTCCATCAGGCTACCAGAAAGTGAAGCATGATTCATCACTCCAGGTAACATGTTTCCACTGCTCCAGAGTCCAGTGGCAGTGTACTTTACGCCACTCCAGTTAACGCTTGGAACTGCTCATGATGATATGAGGCTCGTTTACAGCTGCTCAGCTATGAAAACCCATTTCATGAAGATCCCAACACAGTTCTTATGCTGATCTTGCTTCCAGAGACACTTTGGCACTTTGTGAGTAATGCAACAGATGACTGACAATTTTACTTGCTACATGATTCAGCAGCCCCTCTATGAAAGCTTGCGTGATCTACCACATAGTGGATGGATTGTTGTTGCTCCTAGATGCTTCAACTTTACAATAGCACTTAAAGCATTTATACAGGCTAGTATGGCAGAAATTTCCCAAACTGACGTGGAAAAGGTGGCATCCTATGACATTACCCCATTATAAGTCACTAAGTTCCTCATTACAACCCATTCTACTGCAATGTTTGTCTACAGAGATTATGTGTTTGAATTTATGTATCTGTTAGCAATGGGTGTGGCTGAAAAACCTGTCATCAATAATTAGTAGAGGTATCTACATACTTGTGGCCATATAGTGTATTTATTCGGCGAATATAAAATAAAACACTCATAATAAAACAACAAAAACAAAAGTGCTGAATCACCTATCAGGAAGGTGGTGACAAGCAATCTCTAACATGCGTAACTTTGTCTGGAAAATTAAACAGACAAAAGCAGATGTATGTCCCTTTACAGGTAAACAGTCTAGAGTCAGCTCTACAAAAACACAGTCACTGAAGTGTGCTGAGGCTTAAGTGTTCAGACCAGAAGCCAATACATATTAAAGTGTATGTAACTGCCAAATGAAAGAGTATATTTACTCTTTATACTCAGTATATGTAATATGGATGTGAGGTTAGGAAACTCTAGTTTATCTGCATTTCCAAAGTGAACTAGTACATTCACAAATTCCATTGTAAACTCATGCTCTTGATTACTAAAGTATGCTGTAAATTGTAAACCATTGAAATGTCAGTTGGACAAAATATGACTGAGTAGACTTTAAAAGGGTAATATATTTCTGAAAATTTACCAATTTCTAAGTCTCAAGTGCACCCTGCTACATATATGGCCCTAATTGGTGTTATCAATTAACAAATGCAAAACAATTCACTTTATACTAACATTATAACCATGACTAGCCTTGTTGTCTATGGATTAAAGCCCAGATTGGCTCCTCCAAAAAAGGTAAATGGTGGGTTTTAAAAGAGGAGAGAGTTTTAGGCAGGTGTGAATAAATGCAGTAAAGAAAGCTTTCAAAAATAGAAATGAGAAATTAGTTTATTTTTATCAATTAACAAAATTCTAAGTGAGTAAACATAAGAAAAAATCTAAACCAAATCAATATTTGGTCAGACCACCCTTTGCTTCCAAAACAGCATCAATTCTTCTAGTTACACTTTTACAAAATCATGGATTTTGTAGGCATATAGTCAGGTGCATGATTAAACAATTATAACAAAACAGTTGCTAATGATCATCAATTTAACCTTTTGCCGCCGTTATGCCGTTGTATTCCGTCACAACGGCGCTGGGCTTTAAAGCCGTTATGACGGAATACAACGTCATAGCCAACAGCTGTCCTGAAGCCTACTGCGCTTGCAGGATTTGAACGAGGTCTGGAGGGCGTTCCTAGCGTCATAGGGACGCCCCCCAGACCCGATCCCATAATTGAAATCTCGCGATCGTGAACAGTTGCTCCGATGTAGACTTTATAACCCAGTCACGAAAGGGTTAATATATACTGTCTAACAGAAAAAAAAAACAAAAAAAAAAACAAAAAAAAAAACACTGTAATACTTAATTATGACCAATCATGAAACAGATGACCTTACAAAGTGAACCAAATGGCAGCAGCTCCATCTTAAGATTTTTTAAACATTAAAATATTATTTTTTATTTCTCTCTTTAAAAATCAGCAACCCCCCCTTAAAATAAAAACTAAATAATGTACCACTTTTAAAACCCTTTTAGTGCTAGGCCGTTTAAAACACTTGAGCTGCAGATTAACTGTTTGGCATTCATTGCATTTAGACAAATAATAAAAACTTTCCGAGGTACCCACACAAATCATAGCTATTTTTTTTCAGCAACAGACCAAACATATTTAAAAAATAGTTTGTTTCCTGGAATACCACCATAAAGGAAACCACGATCATATAAAATCAAAACTAAATTACATTTTTGAATACTTTTCTAGGAGGAAATGGTAAAAACACATTTTATTGTCCAATATTTAGCGTAATATTTTCGCCTTCCTAACATTTAGGATTTTATTGCAATACTGTTCAATAAAAAATATAAATATGTATTATTTAAAATTAAACAAAAAGTCTGATTTCCCATAGGGGTAGGTTAAACCCAATTTTTTTCTTTTATGATTCAGGTAGAGAATACAATTTTAAACAACGTTTCAATTTACTTCTATTATCTAAATTTGCTTCATTCATTAGATATCCTTTTAGATATCCTTTGTTGAAGAAATAGCAAGGCATCTATGTGCAGCCACCACTGAGCCTATCTAGATATGCTTTTCAGCAAAGGATATCAAGAGAAGTTGATATTTAAACAAATTAGATAATAGAAGTAAATTAGAAAGTTGTTTAAAATTGCATGCTATTTCTAAATCATGAAATAAAAAAAATGTGTTTCGTGTCCCTTTAACCTATCCTTGTCCAAACTTACCCAGCTATGCAAAAAAATCTTTACAGAAATACTAAACCTAAAATACTTCCACTTAATACCATCCTATATAGCATTTCACAAAATATCACATACCTTCATTCAGCTCTCCCATTTGTTTTAGTTCCTATTATTTAATTAGTTCAAAGAAACATGGATCTATCTATGAGCTATAACATCAACAACACAGGAAAATGAGACAAGCAGTTAGGGACAGTTTGATAGTTATAAGGATATGAAACCCCTTCTTTGAATTGTGGGATCTCACTTAGGGTCTTTTTTATGTATTTTCATGGTGAGGAGGGTAGTAAGAGCCTCTTAAAAATTAACAGACCTCCCAAAACTCAACAAATGCCATGAGATATTTGTCATTAATATGACAGTCACCTGGCAGCTGGATGGACACATGTTTAATCCTTTGAAAGAGCAGAATTGCTCCTTTGAAATAAGGATCTCAAGTCTGTCTTCGTTTTGTGGGGTCAAAATAGACAATTAACCAACCCCCTGATGTTCATCAATAGGTCTATAGTCCTGTAAGGTGATCAGCAGATAGCCACCTGGGCACATGACCTCTTTCAAAAGAGTGCCCTTTCCTCTTTCAAAATAGTCACTTGCCCGTTGAAGTGTGTGCTTTGGGGTGCTAGGGTCCTTCATAAAGTGGGCACTATAAATATGTCACCTAGTAGACAGGGATTCCATTTTTTTTTTTAATGTATGCGGAAACAGAGTTTGCAACTACGCATAACATTGCTATAAACATTGTTGCAAACATTGCTGCCAGATGGCTGAAGACATGAGCTCATCAATGATTACTCTTTAACAAAGTATATGAAGGGAACTAAGCAAAATTGATAATAGGAGTGAAATGGAAAGTTGCCTAAAAATCACATGCACTATCTGAATCATGAACGTTTAAGTTAGACTTTACTGTCACTTTAAGGTTACGAAAAGATTGTTTAAATTAGAAGAGGTATTAATCAATAAAACAATTTCAGAACTTAAAGGGATATCAAACAAAAATTTGCTTTCATGTTTCAGATAGAACATACAATTATAAACAACTTTCTAATTTACTTCTATTAACTAATTTTCTTTGTTCTCTTAGTATCCTTTGTTGAAAACAATAGCTAGGTAGGCTTAGGATCAGCATTGCACTACTGGGAGCTAGCTGCAAATTGGTTGCTGCGCATATATGCCTCTTGTCATTGGTTCATTCAATGTATTCAGCTAGCTTCCTGTAGTTAATTGCTGCCCCTTCAACAAAGAATGCCAAAGCAATGCAGCAAATTTGCAAACTGGAGTAAATTGGAAAGTTGTTTAAAATTGTATGCCCTATCTGAAACATGACAGAAAATTTTGGGGTTTCATATCCCTTTAAAAAGGAATTTGATGCCCAAAATTTTAAGCACTTTAAAGTGATGCAGCATAACTGTAAAAAGCTGACTCGAACATATCACCTGAAAATCTCTGTTTTAAAAAAAGGAAGATAATTTTACCTCAAAATTTTCACAGTACTCACATCCCATTGTAAAGGGACTTCAAGCAGCCAATCAGAATGCTAGTCCCAGGACTTGTAAGGGAGTGTGCATCTGACATGTACAGGCACAGTCATTGTTTCCCTCCTCAGTTTAAAGACGTTTACTATGAAATATTGATCGATTTCAGTGAAATCTCATGAGATTGCAGTAAAGCAAAGTATGAACTCAGCACTGATGAAGCTGATCACAAAAGATGTAATACATTTTAAATGCCTATGAACATGTGAACTAAATGGTAAGAAAATTAACTTTGAAGAGGCATTACTTAAAGGGACAGTCAAGTCCAAAAAAAAACAAACTTTAATGATTTAAATAGGGAATGTAATTTTAAAACAACTTTCCAATTTACTTTTATCACCAGTTTTGCTTTGTTCTCTTTGCATTCTTAGTGGAAAGCTAATTCTAGGAGGTTCATATGCTAATTTCTTAGACCTTGAAGACTGCCTCTAATCTGAATGCATTTTTACCACTAGAGGGCATTAGTTCATCTGTTTCATATAGATAACATTTAGCTCATGCACGTGAAGTTACCCTGGAGTGAGCACTGATTGGCTAAAATGCAAGTCTGTCAAAAAAACTGAAATAAGGGGACAGTTTGCAGAGGCTTAGATACAAGGTAATCAAAAAGGTAAAAAGTGTATTTCTATAACAGTGTTGGTTATGCAAAACTGGGGAATGGGTAATAAAGGGATTATCTTTCTTTTTAAACTAATATTCTGGTGTTGACTGTCGCTTTAAATCATGATGGTGAAAGGAGTAATCAATATACTGTGTTTTCCAAAGATCATTTGCCAAAAAATTATTTATATTAAGATAGTGAAGGTTTCTGAGATACAAATTTAAATAACTTAGATCAAAATTGTACCCTGTGCATGATAAAGGGATGCTGTGTGGAATTATTTGAAAATTTAGTATGCATGGATTTTGAAAATATGTTATTTTAATAATAAGTTGAAATACAATTTAACAAAAAGGGAAAAATAAATTATTATAAAGTTCCAAAAAGATGAGGAGGGGGGGGGTAATTATGGATACCTCTTAAATACAAGAAGCTGAAAGACTACAGGGGGATAAGGAAACAAACTTTAACTAAATAATCCAACCACTGGCAAGAAAATCCTCCTCCACCAACTGCTACTTGATAAAGCTAGGAACAAAGGGGTAGTAAGCAAAAAGGAGTTTAAATATTTGTTAATAGATCACCCTAAAGTTCCAGTTTTCTATTTTTTACCAAAAATCCTTAAGGATATAAAGAACCCACCCCCGGGCAGACTGATCATTTTGTGTATAACATCTATAACCAATAACCTGACGCAGTATGTAGAAAGATTGCTGTAGAAATATGTTAGGGTATCACCATTTTATTGTAAAGACTCAACTGAGATATTGAAGATTTTAGAAGATATTGAATGTAAAAGGAATATATATTTGCGACTTGTGAGGTCACCTCCATGTTCACAAATAAACATGAGCTTGGTCTGTTGGATACTATCTAGAGTAAAGTCAGGCAGATTTTATACTGGATAGTTTAACATCTATTTTGAATAGTAACTATTTTTCATTCACTAGAAGATTCTGTCTGCAGCTTAAAAGATACAGCCATGGGTACAAGGTTTGCTAACAAACACCAAAGAAGGCGGGCTCAGAGTTAAAAGTCCAAAAATGTATTAAGTGTCTTGCCAAAACAGGATAAAATGAAAATGAAGGGTAGGAGACGCGGCCTTACATGTTTCGGCTATACATCGCCTTACTAATAGACCTGTGTCTCCTAATCCCTACTCAAACATATTTAAAGGCAAAGCTGCAATCTGATAGGTGAAAATTACATTCAACCTTTAAAAGAGAAAGTGAAACATATAGAGTAAACAAAGAAAAAAATATAACCTCCTAAAACATTGAATGATATATATCCATATAGTATTATCAAATCATATATTAATAAGTTGGTATCAAAGGAATCATTGGTTGTAGTCAATTGTAATGTAGCTCACTAAGGCATGATCTATGTCTCAAATTAAATATAAGCTAAAATTTTAGGTTACCAGAAATATTCACTAAAATTACACCCCAGACAATTATTCTCAGAGCCATAGTATATGTCTCCAGACATAAGGGGGCTTAGTTACCACAGAATAAATATGGAATTAATTACTGTACTACAATGGCAGCACAAATAATTGCCCACTAAGAAATAGTATAGGGCTCATAATATATATGGGTTTAGGCATAAGCCCCCACTGTAGTAATAAGTAGTATTATTCCTAGTTAGAACTTTCATGGGAGGGGGGCGAAAAATAAAGGTGGGGGGGAGTAAAGACTACTCTATATATATTATTGCCAGAAGTTAATGATATCTGCTTAAACATTGAATCCCAATGGTACTCGTGTAGTACGCAAGTTAAAAAAATCCAAAATGCTTCTCTTTTAGCTTCCATATTTCCTCCTCTTGGAGGTCTAACTTTCTTAATAACACACAATTTTGCTCCTAGTTAGATGAATTTATTTATGAGAAAGTGGGAAGCCGAGAATACAACCCCACTTCAGAACTAGGAGCAAACCTTGTACTTTTTAGAAATTATATTAACAATATTTTGATTGCCTGGAAGGATGAAAGAAATGTATTAGAAAACTTTGTAGCTCAAATGAATCAGAATTTAGAAGTAATAAATAAGATCATCATGAGAACTCACTTTAAGGAAGTAAACTTCTAATAGCTGTCACCTGCATAAATGGATCAGTGACATCCTGAAGGTGAAGGGTTTGTAGATTAGTATGAATTTACTCCTATTATAAATTTTTCTTTGTTCTCTTGGTATCTTTATTTGAAAAAGCAAGAATGTAAGCATATGAGCCAGTCCATTTTGGGCTCAGCACCTGGGTAGCACTTGCTGATTGGTGGCTACATTTAGACACCAATCAGCAAGCGCTACCCAGGTGCTGAAGCAAAAATAGTCTGGCTCTTGAGCTTACATTCAAATAATGATACCAAGAGAACAAAGAAAATTGATAATAGCAGTAAATTAGAAAGTTGCTTAAAATTGCTTGCTCTATCTGAATCATGAAAGTTTAATTTTGACTAGACTATCCCTTTAAGATAAGAGAATTACTGGAATATAAAGAAAAGGGTGTTAGTAGGGCAGTGAAAGAGGGGTCTATTATACCTTTCATTACCAATTATAACTCACAACACTGCAAAATGGATATTAGCAAGAAACACTGGCATATACTAGAACTTGATCCAGTGTTTAAAGATAGAAGTAGCTCAAAACCACATTATATACAAGACGACTAAGAATCTTAAAGATATTCTGGCACTTAATGCCTTTATGAAAAAGAAAAAAACTTTTGAATGATGTGGGGATTTTCTAGGGAATGAGGGCAGCGTCTTTTTCCCCCCAAGTCATCTCAGCAAAGCTGGTCATTGCAGTAGAAAGGTGAAGATGGCAGAATCCACCAGTACAAAGGAGTATTTTTAATGACATCATCAGATGTACAGAACAGGTTGTCATTTATTTATTGCAACTAAAGTAATATGTAGGTGAAAATGCCAGAACCTTAAGAGAGAGTTTTAGAAAACACCTAAGGGAAATTGAGAAGGGTGCTACTGACCATGTTTTCTTTTCTATAGGGATTATCAGGAGGTTTATAATAGGGACACAAGAACAATTTTAAAGCCCCCCCCCCAGCTGCAACTTTACTTACATCATGATATAATGATGCTCCAATATCCTCATATGGAGGAGACTGGGGCGTTCAAAGTGTGCAAATTTGGATATGTGTTCAAACCTTTTAAGGAGTTAAGCACATAGGAAAAGAGATTAATGAGCGTAAAAATAAAATGCTGACAAACATACTGACTACAATACATAGTTATTTGAGATTGTTATTGATGGCTTGCTGTAAAATAAAATATGTTTTGTGTATGTGTATCTCTCACATTGTTATTCAAGATTTGTTCTGCGATGTAAAGTGCCTTTAGATTTTCATACTAGTCAAAGGACTGGAAAATACTGCTCAAGGTATTCAAGTTTAACAGGTTTCAAAACTACAAGAGCCAAAATCAATCATATGGAAAGTGTGGAACAAGAACAAAAACTGCATTGAGTCCAGACTAATCTCTGTATGATATCTGTATAAGAGTCATAACTTTTGGATTGTCAAAATGTACAGGTCCATAAAGAATGAAGGATAAAGAGGCAATATTCAAATATTCTTCTAAGGTGCTCCATATAAAAATATGAAGGTGTCAACAAATGATTTGCTCCAACCAATTTAAAACTCACTTAGAGTTGAACATAGGAAGAATACAAGTGCATTACAATTACAGTGACAGGTTAAAACAATAATTAGGATTATGACATAAATGTGCAGTGGCATAAAGAGGCAGATCTGTTGGCCATTGTGTACTGTATTGCTGAACGGATAACAAAGGAGACAACATCCGACAGTTGTGTTTAAGAAATATATATATATATATATATATATATATATATATATATATATATATATATATATATATATATTGTCAGAAGCACCTTACTTGATAGTTGTAATGTTGACTGAGAGGCAGATCTGGTAGTTGCATTGTACTTACAAACCTGGTAAAATGATGTGAAACAAGTGGAAGACCTGGAAGCTATTCTAAGCACGTTTAAGTGGCAAAACTATGTGGTGTGACTCACTGTGCTATATAAAGTTGTGCTGTGATATAACTGACAGAGCTAGTAGGTGATATGAACAGTGTCAGACTTGATACCTATAGACAACATCAGAATAATTGGTATTTGTAGTGTAGCGAGAAGCATTGGTGGTATGGAGTGATAAATATGAATGCATTGTGGACTGTCTATCAGTTATTCATGTTGTTGTGTTGTCAGTCTGGCCTGGTGTGAACTAAAGTGTCAGATTAGGTAGATGTAGTATGGACAAGTGGCAGACCTGGCAGAAGAGTTATGGGCAGTACCAGGCCTGTAAGGTGTAGTCTGTAGTATCTAGGCAGACTGACAGAGTGGTAGCCCTAAGGCTAGCTGTCAAGTGAGTGGTGATACTGGTAATGACAGGGGTACTAAGGACAATTAAGCTTTGGTAGCATTGTGGTATATTAAGTAGCAGACCTGGCAAGGCACTTCATAGCAGATTTGGCAAACGCAATAGGGACACGTACAGCAGGGTGTTATTAACCGTTTTAGTGCCGCATTACCCCTAGAGGAGGACACTCAGCTTCAGGTACTTACCATATATCATGGCCAGTCCAGTCTCATGCAAGAAACGGAACCTGCGGTGCTTGAATAGCCATATAGTTAGGATAGTGAGGGTGAGCAGCAGGATAAACACTAACAGGTTGGCACTGTCCTGTCTGTGACTGGCCTCCACCTGCTTCTCGGTCACTACTTCCTCCAGGGCGCTGTCCTGGGCCTGCCCGGGTGTCGCCATCAGCAACAAGAGGACCACTGTGGGCAAAGGCCCACTAGCGTGAGGCCTTCCCCTGGACCCCAACCTCCCTTTACCACCCAATGCCATGGTCTGCCGGCTCCTGCAGGAAGATGGGACTCAGTCTGGGAGGAGAGCCTAGTCAGCCCGCCCCTAGAAGGAGGAACCGGGCTGGGATTAACTCCCAAACTGCTGGCTGACTCATGCGTGCCCTGTACTGCTCCTGCTGCTTCCTGCTTTAGAGCAACTGTTACCATTGTTACGCTGCTACTGTCGTAAATTTTCTACATTATATAAAGTATTTTGAATATTAACTTTAAGCTGTTGGCTACTGGTATTTTATTGACATTACCCAGTACCACCAAGGCATACCTCCCAACATTTCAAAATTCAAAGGGTGCTCCTATGTTTGTATTTTCAAGGAACAATAAAAAAATATTTCCTAAAGTAGTGTTATTAAAGGGTTAATACACAAATGTACATGACTAATAAACAATACTATAGTCGTACAATTATAAACATGCAATGAGGTGTAATAAACAAAAATGTCCAAATAAACCACACTAAAAAGTAGATGTAAAATATTATCTATCTATGTAATGAGAGCAAACTTTAAAGGGACACTGAACCCAATTTTAAGCAACTTTCTAATTTACTCCTATTATCAATTTTTCTTCGTTCTCTTGCTATCTTTATTTGAAAAAAGGCATCTAAGTTTTTTTTTGTTCAGAACTCTGGACAGCACTTTTTTTATTGGTGGATGAATTTATCCACCAATCAGCAAGAACAACCCATGTTGTTCACCAAAAATGGGCCAGCATCTAAACTTACATTATTGCATTTCAAATAAAGATACCAAGAGAATTAAGAAAATTTGATAATAGGAGTAAATTAGAAAGTTGCTTAAAATTGCATGCTCTATCTGAATCACAAAAGAAAAAATTTGGGTTCAGTGTTCCTTTAATAAAGTGAGTTTTTTTTTTTTTTGCACCGCTATACAATCACTTCTAAGTTGATGTTACATAAATTGTAAAGCCATTGCCTTATTACAGGGCTGTATGAAATATTTATTCTTCTATTTGAAGTCATTTATAGTCATTGAACTTTACACATAATGCATGGTATTTTTGCTTTACACATGACATATTATTGTTCCATAAATTATAAAGCCGTGGCCTTTTGACAGGGCAGTTTGATTTCTTTTTCTTGAATTTCAAGTCCTGTCAAGTCATTGAACATTACACATTCTGCATTGTATTGCTATTATTGTATTCTGTCAGTAACATTATAACAACTTTAGTGTGATAAATGACACGCTCAATAAAAAGTTATAGCAAAATAAATGTTTTATTACTCTATTTGTGTTTTCATAACTTTATGATTTACGATATCCTCTCTTTTTTAATGAAAAAAAACAGCAACAAAAAAAAACATTTTCTTAAAGGGACATGTATTCTACTATTTTTAACTCCTTAATAAAGCACTCACTTAGATACAGTAAATAGAACTGAGAATTGATACACCATCATAGTGAGTGCTTTATTAAGGTGCTTCTTTTCCTCTCTCTACAATTTACTATATTTCTGGTTTTGGCACTATAGCACCCCCCCCCCCCCCCCCTGTTCTAAAACTTATCAGTGGGTATTATTAGTTTGCATTATTTAGTACACATTTTTTTCTATAATTATGTAGCTTGTAGGGTTAATTTTAGCTTTAGTGTATAGATTACCCTCCCACCAGACACATCCCACCCCCGATCCCTCCCTGATCCCTCTCAAACTGCTCTCTTCCCTCCCCCCCTCAGTGGTCACCCCCATCTTAAAGGGACAGTCTACACCTATACAAACATTTGCCCATACCTTAGATCCGTTGCCGATTTTCATAAAGCACCCCTTCAACCCTAACGAGTCAGCGACACAACTGAAGTTATTTGAAATCAAAAGTTAGATTTAGACAGTTAGAAATGGCCGCCCAGCTCTGCGACATCATACACTGTGCTAATTTTAACGGTCCAATCTAAAGTGGATCACTTGTTAAAATTGTGTCTCGCGCTTTCGTTGTTTCACGCAATTTTCATCACGGGACCGTTAATGTAATGTGTCAGTATATTGAGAATCTGCGATACACTTTATTTATTTTTATTCCAGATGTGCAGACGGACTTCCGCTTCCTCACTTCGCTTAAAGGGACACTGAACCTAAATTTTTTCTTTTGTAATTCAGAAAGAGCATGCAATTTTAAGCAATTTTCTAATTTACTCCTATTATCAATTTTTCTTCGTTCTCTTGCTATCAATATTTGAAAAAGAAGGCATCTAAGCTTTTTTTGGTTTCAGTACTCTGGACAGCACTTTTTTATTGGTGGATGAATTTATCCACCAATCAGCAAGGACAACCCAGGTTGTTCACCAAAAATGGGCCGGCATCTAAACTTACATTCTTGCATTTCAAATAAAGATACCAAGAGAATGAAGAACATTTGATAATAGGAGTAAATTAGAAATTTGCTTAAAATGTCATGCTCAATCTGAATCACAAAAGAAAATTTTTGGGTACAGTATCCCTTTAAGATGCGCATGCGTATTTTGATAGTCCCGACGTCACTTGGTGCTACGTGCACGAGTGTTAGTTAGAAAGAAAACAACACTATAAAGTAGGTGGAGAAGGGATTGGGCGGAGTTTGTCAGCCATTTTTAATGAATAAAATATACCTTTTGATTTTAAATAACTTTATTTGTTTTGCTGACTCGTTAGGGTTGAAGGGGTGCGTTATGAAAATTGGCAACGGATCTAAGGTATGGGCGAATGTTTGTATAGGTGTAGACTTTCCCTTTAAAGGGACAGTTTAGTATAAATTAAACTTTCATTATTCAGATAGGACTTTTAATTTTAATCAACTTTCCAATTTACTTTTATCATCAAATTTGCTTTTTTCTCTTGGTATTCTTAGTTTAAACTCAACATAGGTAGGCTCATATGCAAATTTCTAAGCCTTTGAGGGCTGCCTCTTATCACATGCTTTTTAAATCTCTTTTCAACACAAAGAGACAGACATTACACATGGGCCATATAGATAACACTGTGTTCAGGCACAGGGGGTTATTTAAGATTTAGCACAAAACAATGCTAAATTTAAAGGGACAGTTTACTCAAAAATTTTCTCCCCTTTAATTTGTTCCCAATGATCCACTTTACCTGCTGGAGTGTATTAAATTGTTTACAAGTAGCTCCTTTGCCCTTATATCGGCATTTGAAATAGTTGTTTTAGCCTGTGGTATCCCCACCTATTCTGAAAGTTTGTGGCCGCAAGCTATAGATAAGCTTTGTAAACACAGCCAGCAGAAGAAATTACACTCCCAGTGGGATATAGCAGAGATAAGGTAATAAAATGTTGATTTTTCCATTGTTCTCTCCAAGTACTGGTGATTGTTTTATGGACAGATATAAGATAAAGAAGCAGATATATGTACACAATGTGATAAAGTAATGAGATCTGATTATACCCTCAAGCTCAACCCATTTTATTAGGTTGTGGCTTCAAAACACAAAATCAGAGCTTTAAAATACACAAATAAACCTTAAAGGGACAGTAAACCTTAAAAATAATGTTATATAATTCTGCACATAGTGCAGAATTATATAACATTATTTAAGTGCTATAGTTCTAATAGCCTTTTTTACCTTTAAATATGTAAAAATTATGGCGCTTTTACAGACCCGCTCTCTGCTCTCTGCTGAGCGGGTCTGTAATATTTAGTCAGCGCATCGGGCCAGCTGTATAGTCACAGCCCAGCCCGACCGCGCCATAAGACTAAGTGCTATTAGAACTATAGCACTTAAATAATGTTATATAATTCTGCACTATGTGCAGAATTATATAACATTATTTTTAAGGTTTACTGTCCCTTTAAAAAGCTAATTATCATACATTTTTTACTCTGCAGTTGGTAAAAAAAAGCAATTGTAAACACATTAAGGGAAAACTATTTTACAGTATACTGTCCCTTTAAGACAATAGATAATAAACAGTCACAGTCATGTGATTAGGGGGCTGGAAGAAGGTTCCTAGATACAAGGTAATCACAGAGGTAAAACGTATATTAATATAACTGTGTTGGTTATGCAAAACTGGGGAATGGGTAATAAAGGGAGTATCTATCTTTTTAAACAATAACAATTCTATGGTAGACTGTGCATAAAGTCTGCCAGTATGAAAATAAAAGGCTTTTTATATATATATTATTATTATTTCAAGATTTTTATTGAGCACAAAATATACACAACACGTATCATTGAGAAAACATGAGTGTCAGATGATTACATAATTTCAGTGGATACAGTTTTAACATGGGTAGACTCTTAGCTCCCTGGATGGGAGCAAATAGGAAGTCCATTCTTTTGTCTCATGAGAATGAATTAATGCTCATTTTTGTTTTTTGTTTCTATCATAAAAAGTCAGTTGAAATGACATATATCATGGAGTAAGACCCAACAGGGGACTTTAAATAACAATAACGTTTTACTAGAAGTTGTATGTAAGTTTGTTTTGTGTTTTATGAGTTGTCAGTAAAAAGTAGCGAGGGAACAGATAGGGAAGAAAAAAAAAACATCCCAAGGAAAGAGAGGCAAGAGGGAGAGGTGGGGAGGGTAAGGTTGGACTTATTGGTGATGGCTGGCAAATTCTATGAGACCGTAGGGGGGTTCCACAATTCTAGCATGGCTTTGTGTATGTCTATTTTCCCATTTTTCAAATATTGGTATCTTTCAATCTGTAATAGTGAGGAGACTTGGTTCCTCCATTCTGCCAGCGTGGGGACATCTCTAGATTTCCATTTCCATGGGATAAGGGCTTTAGCACTGTTTAGCATGAGGTATAGCAGGGTCTTTTTAGGTTTGCTTAGTATTCTAGGCAGGTTAAGGAAAATGAGGATACTCGGGTCTTTTTGAATTTGTAACTTAAGTTTTTAATTTATTTCAGAAATCACATCCGACCAGATATGCGTTAGATCGGCCTCCTCTCCACATCCCCGCATGTAGCAGTTGTTGGGTCATTTTAAATAGTATAACTGTTTTTTGTTTTTTTTTAATTAGGCATTTTCTTGAATTAACTATTTTTTATTGTCAGGTGTACAGAGGTGTTTCCCTCTGCACCAATAGAATGATGGAATTGTATTTATCAGCCAGTAAATTGGAATAAGGAAACATACAATGGATATTTCTTTATTCGTTTAATGAATAACAGCTTTCGATTAAATGAAATTGGCCAGAAATTAATTTAATTCATAAAAATGAAGCAGAATAGATTATTTTGCTGGTATTTGCTGTAAAATCCAATTCTTTTGTTTGTACTAATTGTGCTCCTACTGTGTAGATCATGGGGAGAGCACTCATGTTTCAGATGGGGAAAAAAATACAATATTAAACAACTTTACATTTTACTTCTGTTATCTAGTTTGTTTGTTTTTTCTTTTGGTATCCTTTGAAAGCATACCTATGTAGGTTAAAGGGACATTCCATCCAAAATCGGAATCCACTTGGATGCATTTCAGTTTTGAATAGAAGCATTTTTGTAATATACATGTATTAGCAATAGGCTTCTAATAAAAGATATAGCTTTTTCAAAAGTGTATTTAAAGGGCCATTAAACCCAAAAAAATTCCTTCACGATTCAGATAGAGAATACAATTTTAAACAACATTCCAATTTACTTCTATTATCTAATTTGCTGCAATCTTTAGATACCCTTTGTTAAAGAAATAGCAATGCACATTGGTGAGCCAATCACATGAGGCATCTATGTGCAGCCACCAACCAGAAGCTACTGAGCCTATCTAGATATGCTTTTCAGGAAAGAATATCAAGAAAATGAAGCAAATTAGATAATAAAAGTAAATTAGAAAGTTGTTTAAAATGGTATTCTCTATCTGAATCATGAAAGAAAAAATTTGGGTTTAATGTTCTTTTAAGTATGCACCGTGCACCAGCAATATAAACACACTTGCTCAAAGAGCCTAAGTTGCTTGTACCATCTGGTAATGACTCAATTTGTTAATTGCTGACATGTCACAACCGCCATTGGCTCTCTGAGTAACTGCATTATTTAAAATGCTGGTGCACTGACAATATCTAACTATGCTTCACATGCATGTGCACAGAAAAATGTTACACTAAAACAGTGATAACTTTTTCTAGAAGCATTTTTGCCAATACATGTATATTGCAAATATGTTTCTATTAAAATATGTCATTCATCTATGTGCATTTCAATTTTCACTGGAATGTCCCTTTAAGGAGCAGCAATTCACTACTGCATGTAACATATCACATCTGGTGATATGTTTCTATTAAAATATGAATGTATCATTTAATGTGTTCAGTTAGCACCCAGTGGTGCATTGCTGCATATCCTTCAACAAAGAATACCAAGAGAATGAAGCAAATTGGATAATAGCAGTAAATGGTATAGTCTGTCTGTTTTTATTTAATTTTTTATTATTGAGGTTCCTTAAAAGGCATACATGGAGTAAGAAATAAAAAACAAGACACACTGTTACACAGAAATCATAAAAGTTTCAAGTACATAGCATGTAGGTAAAATGCCTGTTATTCTATAAGCCTCCCAGATGGCACAAGAGGCCGCTCTTGGACCTCAGATGTAAGCTCGTAACCTTGAATAGGAGGCTGTTTCTTGGAAAAGAGACCACTTTTGGATCTCCTAATGAGAACCTCTTTTTTTATAATTTTACTAAAGGCTCCTAGAATCTATAGAGAAGCTTCAAATCTAACACAAGGGTCACTCTTTGGGTCTATCTAGATCTTAACACACTAAAATATCACAGCATAAATGATAAACAGTTTGATTTCCTAAAGGGGGAAATGTCTGCTTATCTAAAATCTAATATAACAAGGAACAAATAACAATAGGAAATGTGCATCACAGAGCATATAATACTAACAAAGGCATTAGAGTCAGCTATTAACTAGTTTATAAATATCAAGGGACTGGGCACATACATCCTAAAAAGGTAGCATCAGCTATCTGGCGTCACTAGGGTATGTTTGAAAGTAACCCACTCTCCCTATACAGAGTTAAATATGTCTGTTAACCCATGTTCTACATCTAGTTACCCTTCACAATGCAGCATGCAGGTTACACAGGCACAGTAAGTACATTGGGCAAAGTTTATACTATACAGCACAAGGTTCACTTGGAGAAGTGTTCAGCTGCATAGGATTTTACTCCCAGCTACGATGTCAAAGTGGCATCATCTAACCTATGCCATCTCTTCTTTTTGAGCAAACCCAGAAGGTGAAGCCCTTTGAGTGTTCACTGCTCCGTACACAAACTTTTGGCCAGAAGGGGTGAGAATGGGGATTCATGATCCCAACGTTAGCAATGGCTTCACTAGCCTGTGGATACCCAGAGTCTTGCGGCAGGCGTAACAGGCTGAGGGGCTCTGTAGGTTTAGGCTGCAATGTGACCGCAACGGCACTCTCACCTTTCAGCCACAGCATCATACACTGTCGGGAGAAGGAATCTCGGGGATCTGCCTGCGCCGGCAACAGCTCGCTCATCCCCTTCGGCTGTTGTCTATTTAGACTTCCGACATCAATCGGTTGACCGGTCTCCACCACTGCTGAAAGAGCTGGGCGATACTCAGCCCCCATAGCTGATGACTCATCTTGATCCAAGTGCGGCGGAACTTTCAGAACCACAGCAGACATTCTCACATCTACTGGCAAGGGCCATGAGGACACCATCAACTGTCTCGCACTCTCTCCGCAGTAAGTAGCCGACATCTCCGGTGTCGGGCGAACTACAGGCATGTGGGGATTTTTGATGGTCTGTGGGTGTGCCCCTTCGCAGCGCTCACCTTCCTTAGTAAGTTCAGCGGGAGGTGTAGGAGATTCCCCCAGGTCGCCATAGCTCTCCCTGTGCCGCTCACGTTTCTGGCAGATCCCATCGAAGCTGTTTCTACATATCTTTTGCAGATTTTGAAAATGCTCTTCTAGTAATGTCAACATTGTCTCCTCCGCTATTTTCTTCATGTTAGCAGACACTTAGCCCTGGAAGTTCAGTGCTAAGAAAGGTCCTGCAGTGTCTTGCGGGGTTTACACTGCACTGTAACGACAGAGGCAAATGCCCTGCCGGGGGGTTGAGTAATAGGCCGCAACCTTAAAAGTTCTCCGGTAGGCTGAATTCAGCATCAAATCCAAAAATACTGGTATCTTTCACAAAAGCCCTCTCTCCTGTATAATATTAGGTGAAAATTATTATTTGATGGGGAGATGGAGAGAGAATTGTGTGTGGATGAGCACTAAGATTTGAAGAGGTAGTCAGTCTTGCGACCTATCATGGCCGCCGCCTGAAAGTTCCCCCTATAGTCTGTCTGTTTTTAAAAGACAATTTAATATTAAAGTATCCCTTTTATATGCTAGTTACAGGTAATGTGTCAGGGATTGAATTTAGTATCAAATTGTGAAAAGGTCATTTAAAAAAAGGAGCATTATAACAGTGGTGGACATTCGTCCCAAGGGGTGAAACTACTAGGGATGCAAAGGTCGCAACTGTGACCAGGCCCTGGAGGTCCCCCCCTCAGGGGGCCAAGCTGCCTTCAGCACAAACTTAGCTATAGATCTCAATTGCCTTCAAAACTGTTCTTGCTCATATAAATCTTTATGACACTGAATTTAGTCTCTTCTTATGGCTAGATCTATTTTTATTCAGAATCTTGTGTTGCTTGTAGTTTTCAAAAACTATTGGTTACATTTATAAGAATTACCCATTATTATTATGTATTTACTGTTGATATACTGTATCTCTATAGTTATGTCATCTATACCTATATATCTCAAGAGTAAATAGATAATAGGGATTGCTGGTCTGCTTATGAGGGTATATTTGTATATGTGTATATGTATGTATGTGTGTGTATATATATATAATATATATATATATATATACATATATAAATGTAAATGTGTGTGTATGTATGTATTTATGTATATATGTATGTATATAAATATATATATATATATCTCAATCACACATACTGTGCCAGCTAGTACACTCTTGTGAAATATTAATATCGCAGAAGCCGCAGACCAGACTTCCTGTTGGAGGCGGAGCATGCAGGTAGCCGTGGAAGCTACGCACCTCTGTGTGAGGCCTAATACATCACCAACAGATGCCTTTGTCGCCCTTGGCCATGTACAGGTCTGGGCCATGGGACTCTGATCCGGCATAGGAAGTTAAAACGTTGCAGCCTACAAGTGCACGCTGGCTGGTGCACACCCTATCCACACTGGAACGAGACACTTACAGACAAGCTTGGTTAACGGCATATAGAGCGGTATATGTATAGCTACGTGCCTATCCTCTGAACACACCTGTTACTCAAAGCTGCTACCCCAAGTAAACCCCGTTCTCCAAAGAGCCAACTGAGCCCACCCGCACAAAGATTATTCCCGCAATACTCAGCACGCTATTGGAGGCTGGCCACACAAAGTTACAGCTACAATACTCACCTGGTGGAGTAGTTGCTGTCAGTGAGCGGCAAGTTCCTTTTGTTACCGGCCAAGTCTAGAGCTGCACCCAGAATGGCTCCTGTGGAGTGAATACACCGTAAAATACTTTCAGCATATTCAGCAGGTCTCTCTCCCTGGACGAGAGTTGCGGTCAACAAGAAACCGGAGCCCCCTGGACGGGCTTGCAGTCAAAGTGTTAGCACCTCCCCCAACGTGAGGTGCTGGGAGTGTCTCAGTACCGCGGACCTGGTTACCGCTCGGCCGGGACCCCTTTCCTCCTGTATGTTGCTCCTGGAGTGAGGAGGTCTGATCTGGGTAGCTGTGCGGACGCCCGTTGCTGCAGTGCGGGTGGACTGGATCACCGCGCAAGTGTACTTTCACCCGGAGCACAGTCAGAGGGCTCCTTGCTCTGGCAGTATTTTCTCTATGAGGATTGAGTGGAGATAGTGTCCGAGGAGGCTCCAAATATCTGCCCTGAGGATCTACATCCAGGTCTGTGCACCGGTGTTTTGGCCAACGAAAAAGTACTTTAAGTTTGCTTAATACAAAGACTTAATCTGTGTGGTTGTCCTACCTAGTTTGGTGCATAGTCTCATTCTCTGCATGCTTAACCGACTGTACCGACACCTTCAACGTGCTGGACAAGCTGCGGCTGTGTATGGTACAGGGGGTGTGGGACCGAGAGTTGGGCCAAGGACACTAATCCAGGGTTTGAAAGACTGAGACCTATGTTCCAGATATATGTGCTTAACCTAGCTTGTTTGGCCCCCACAGGCCTATAAACTCTTTATTACCATAGACCTAGCATAAGATGTAGTTTCCCCTGTGAGTAAGAATATGAAGAAAAATGCACATGTGTGTACTTTGCTATGTATGGCTATATGAGGCCAAAGCATAAGGGACTGATTCCCATAGAACTTTCTTACTGTCATATAGCTATGCTTAGAGGGTACTGAAGTTGAACTTTACGCTTAGCAGATAAATGATATAAAATGGGCATTAGGCCATACTGGTCTTGTTGATTTCGATTTCTTAGATAATAGTACTGAATTGCAGGATATTGAATGATATCCCTTTTGGATTAATCTCTAATTATATACCATTGCATATCTAATTTGGGACAGGTAACCCCTTGTGGGGTAGATATATATTAAGAAGTTACCTATTCACAATTTTATATATTTTCTCTCTTTTTTCTTTCTTTTTTTTTTTTCTCTATATATATATAGGTGTGTAACTAAAAGTTTTGTATCACGAGGTTTAATCTGATATTGTAACATTCACTTGAAGTGTTTTAGAAGCGGTGAACCCCGTTCTCAGAAAGTATTGTATTTTAGATAAAAGTTAAATTTTAGGGTATTTTGAGAGCTTAAGCGCAACAAAAATACATCATTTGCAGAGCTCACACTTGTTTTTTACTTGTCCTTAAATCAACTGTATTACACATATAGTATAGAGAGGTGTTGCACAAGAGGTACTATTTAGTAACAATCTGTTAGAGTACTATAAGTCCTTGTCTTGGGAATCCGGACCTGTCCTTCTTGATATTAAAGCTATATAGACGGTACCTGGTATAGCACAGAATAATCTACAGTCACGTCCTGTTCATGGACAAATACATTAATCCAAGAAGTTCACCCTCCAATATGCCCCCTAAAGCAAGGGATAAAAAGGGGAGCAGCAGGAATTTGGACTCCAGTATAGCCTCCCCATTGGATAAAAGCGTTTCCAATCCCTCCCCCAATAATCTGGTAGAATTTGCAGCCGAAGTGGCTAAAATACTTACACCTCAGTTTGATATGATCAAACAGGAGATCAGAAGTGAGATATCAAACCTCACCTTAGAGGTTAGACAGTTCTCCTCAAGATTAGATGAAATTGAGAATAGGGTCTCAGATTTGGAGGACAGACTCAATGTAACGGATCCTATAATGGACACCCATAGCAAAATCATTTCATCCTTGCAAGCTAAGATTGAGGACCTAGAAGACCGATCGAGGCGTAACAATCTAAAAGTGATCGGCCTACCCGAGTCCCCTGAATTTCAAGACTTAATGAATTTTGCTACCACCATACTACCCCAGGCCTTACAGATTCCGGCTCCTGCTGCTCCCTTTTTGATTGAGAGAGTACATAGGATAGGCCATAGGCGAGAGCATAGCGAGGCCGCACGACCCAGACCAGTAATCTTTAGATTTGTGAACTTCCAAGATAAGCTATTATATCTCAAACACTACAGGAAATGTGGCTCTCTCTCGGTGGGCCCCCATAAACTACTAATGTTTCAAGACTTTTCCTCTGAAACACTAACTAAGAGAAGAGATATGTCTTTTTTCTATGGGAGACTACAGAGAGAGAGCTACAATATCAGGCTGATTTATCCCGCAAAGTTAATTGTACAGAAGGATGGTACCACACATACACTTAATAATGTTAGGGAGGCAGAGACATTTTGTAGGGAAGCAGGTGTATTCTGATCATGTACCGAACCATATTAAGTTTATGGTCTTTGATCTTAGGATGTAAATATTTAATTACTATGAGATATGTTGTTAATAACCTTAGTTTCCACAGTGCAATTTGTGTTGCTTAATGGTGTCTTTTCCTATTTTTTTTTTTTTCTCCTCCTCTTTCTCCTCTCATCCTCTCCTCTTCCGCTTCCCGATTCTTCCCCCTCCTCTCTCCTCTCTTTTTCTTGTCCGCCACTTTTCGGTCAGTGGTCCCCACTTCTGTTCTTGAGTATATGGTACACCCTTTGAGGGTGGAGGACGGTAAGTTGAATACTATTAATGGCACATAACCTTAAGTTATTGTCTTGGAACGTAGGGGGCATCAACTCTCCAATTAAAAGAAAAGCCATAATAAAATATCTGGGGAAATTTTGCCCTGATATAGTTCTCTTACAAGAACTACATCTTAATATTACTGAAATTCCTAAACTTAAATCCAAGTGGGTGGGTGAAGTGGTAGCGGCTCCATTCACATCAAAGAAGAGGGGGGTCGCAATCTTGATAAATCGGAAATTAGATTATCAAATAATTAATACGGAGTCCGACCCCGAGGGGAGATTTTTAATACTTGAAGTGAATGTCAATCACACTAGATATATACTCTGCAATATATATGGACCCAACCAAATTGACCACACCTTCTGGTCATCTCTTTCTGTAAAACTACATAAATTTATTGGTCTAAATCTAATTATGGCTGGAGATTTTAATCTATTAGCGGATCCTTTGCTAGACAGCTCTAATAAAAGGGCGTTAAACAGCAGAGGTAGAAAAGTTTGGATCTTTCAGAAACTATGCTCTCATTTGGGCCTGGTCGATCTATGGCGGGTACAGAATTCGGATGACTGTACGTATTCGTGTGTATCTTACACCCAGCGTTCATTCTCCCGGCTTGATTATTTTCTGATATCAGAAACAATGCTTGGCCGGAACTGGGCCACTGGAATCGAAGACATTGTTATCTCTGACCATGCCGTCATAACATTAAAGCTGGATACGCACCAAAAACGGATGGGAGCGAACCATATTGTCTTCCCTAGATACTTATGCAATAACATTAAATTTCAGCAGCATTTATGTTTAAAGTGGGCGGAATATCTTGATAATAATGGTAACTATATAGATAAAACGGAGACATTCTGGGAAGCCTCTAAGGCCGTCATGCGCGGAGAGATTAAATCTTACACACTCTATTGGTCAAAACACTGTAGTTCAGCGGCTAGACAATTAGCCAATCGCGTTAAGAACACCTACAGATCCCATATCAGTAGACATACGAGAGAAAGTTGGGAGGCTTATACTACAGCTAAGACACTTCGAGATACACATATGAAACAGGTTAGTGTCCAGGAAGAAACTCGAATGAAAGCTAGATATGGGGGCTTCACGGGCAGATCGGCGAAGTTTCTAGCGAGGCTAGCCAACTTTTCTCCTAGATGTGCTATCACGGCTATCAAACTTGGAGATAAGAGATACACAAGGCACGCGGATATCGAAAAAGCGTTTTTCGAATTCTTTCAGACTTTGCATAGTCAAGACTCCCTTAACTTAGATAAGAAGGAGGCATTCTGGAGTAAGATTAAAGTACCACGCCTAGCCGTAGAGGCTAGTGACACTATTAACGCTCCCATTACTGAAGAGGAAATACTATGGGCAATCAAGAACGCGAAATCCAACAAAGCTGCTGGTCCAGATGCTCTCCCCATAGAATACTACAGAATACTACAACCACAGGTGATGCCTATATTAACTAAGCTATTCAATTTCTATTTCTCTGAGAACACTCGATGTTCTACTTTCTTTGCTTCTGCAAATATTTCACTAATCTTGAAAAAGGGCAAGGACCCGGAACTACCTAGCTCCTTTAGACCCGTTTCGGTCCTGAACACGGATTATAAACTGTTAGCAGCTATCATAGCCGCACGATTGAAACCTTTTATGGGCGAGCTAATCCATGAGAATCAAGCCGGTTTCATGCCTGGACGTAACCCCGTAAAGAATACAAGGAAACTTTTGATCTTGCTTGAATCTTTTTGGAATAAATATAAATCTTCAGAATTTGACGATAATATAGATAAGGCCATTCTAACGGTAGATGCCGAGAAGGCTTTTGATAGGGTCAGTTGGGATCATCTGTTTTACGCATTGGACCGATTTGGGTTTACAGGATCCTTTAACAATTACATACACTTAATCTATAGTACTCCCTCCTCAGCGGTAATTGTTAACAACTCTTCTACACAACGTTTTGAGCTATTTAGAGGCACTAGACAGGGTTGCCCACTTTCACCCTTCCTGTTTAACCTCAGTATTGAACCCCTAGCTATCCGATTACGACAAGAACTTGAGGGGATTCCATGGGCGGACGAGAAGATGGTGCTTCTCCTATATGCGGATGATCTCCTATTATTTCTATCTAACCTTAAAGTATCTTTGCCTATTCTACAATGTATTACCCAAGAGTTTGGGGAAATATCTGGATTTAAGATTAATACCTCCAAATCAGAATTAATGTGGATACATAAAAACTCACCACCACATGTGAAACATCCTTTTCAAGAAGTTTCCCAGATTACATACCTGGGCTTACGTTTATCCAGAAATTCGGAAGAATGGTATAGACTAAATCATAGGATAGTACTGGATTCATGCAAGAGAAAGCTTGAAGAATGGGCTAGTTTACCAATTTCATTGACCGCTAGGGTGACCTTGATTAAATCAGTTATCTTCCCAAAACTCCTCTATGTATTACAAAACATTCCGTGGTTTCTGCATAAGAAAGATATTACTATATACAATAAAGCCTGTTCTAAATTTCTGTGGAACGGCAAGAGACCACGGATTGCCCTCCTTAAACTTATGAATTCTAAACTATCAGCCGGCCTGGCACTTCCCAATATTCAGATATATAATTTAGTTATTATAGCGAGATTCGCATTAGATTGGTTAACCGAGAAGGAACAGATTACATCCTTTTTCTGGGAATCTCAGGCTGTAGTCCCCTTCCAGTTAAAGGCTCTTCTACATTGCCCTCTTACGTCAATGCCTTCCAATATATTCTATCTAGGTACTTTCAAGAATGTTATCATGGCCTGGCAAAAGCTATGTACAGAAGTGGGCATTTCGCCCTACGTTTCACAATATCTACCCATAACGGGTAATCCAGAGTTTAGTCCCGGCCTCCACAATCAGATATTCAGAAATTGGCAGACAAAGGGCCTTCAGACCTTGGGTCAAATTCGAGACACAGAGGGACACCCAGTTTTATTTCAAGAAATTGCGACACGGTATGCGTTAGGGTCGCGAGAGTTCTATGCCTACCTTCAACTGAGACATTTTCTCTGGGAGCTGAGCATAAAATATGGGGACAATTGGACTATGGGGGAATTACAGCCTAGGATTACTATGTATGCGGCAGGAATATATGCTATCTCTCCTTTATATTTAGTATTAAGTCAGAAAGCATCAAATCTGCAAATTAACGAAATGGTTGCTAGGTGGTCTATCCTATTTCCAGAAATTGATGAAGGGATCATTGTCGGGAGCTTCAAAATAATCCAACAGAGCTGGGTTCCGACAACCTGGAGGGAGTCGCAGATAAAAATTGGGCTGCAGAGATACCTTACACCTGCGGTCCTCTCTAAGTGGTATAAAGCAAAGGTGCTCTGCTCCAGATGTTCATGCATAGGAGCTGACTTATTCCACTGCTTATGGAGATGCCCTAAAATATACCAATACTGGGGAAAAATCACATTTTGGATGTCCGGGGTTTTGAAGTTGGACCATAAACTTTCCCCAATTGAAATCTTCTTCCTTGTAAAATACCAGGGTATCAATAAGAACTACAGTCTGATAAATACTATTATATTAACAGCACGTACCCTCATTTTTAAATCATGGAAAGCATCGTCTGCACCTACTATGGCCCAATTTAAAATGGCATTATGTAATCAATTCATAACAGAACAGTTTAATATACCATTCCCACAAGATAATCACTTAGAAGTATTTTTTTAAAAATGGGAGCCATACGTAAGATCCCTAAATTAATCAAACCAGTTAGAAATTTGGTGTTTGTTCAGATTAATATCTTAGCGGGCCACTTTCCGGAAGACTGGGTAACGGATACCGAATGAGGTGGTCTGAGGGAAGGGACGGGGAGAGAGGAGCGGGGTGGATCTATATATATATATATATATATATTTTTTTTTTTTTTTGGCCCCGGTTGATGTGGCTTATCTGGTTCCAATAGGGGGGGGAGAAAAGCGGGAAAACCCCAGAGACAAAGAAAGATTAGCTATCATACAAAGGTTTATTTGGTTACCCTACGCAATTTTTTATGTTTTACTTTTAGCCAATATAAATATATGTGCCCTAAAATAATTTTGACGAATTGGTATGATGTACAGGCACTCTTGTTTTTCTTCTTTGACACACATGGCTGTTTACTTAAATATGTATTTATATATTATGTATATTCACTGTGACATGCGGTAACCGAGATTGTGGTAACCTTCTCTGTCTTTGTTATAAATAAAGTTTAAAAAAAAAAAAAAAAAAATATCGCAGAAGCCATGTGTGTGTGTGCACATAAGTGTGGGTCCTTATAAATTTCTGTGACCCGGGGGGTGGCCTTTATGGATTCTTGCACCGGGGCCCTGGAGTTACTAGTTATGCCTCTGTTCGGCCCTGTTTTTTTCCCATCCACAAAAATAACTCAGTATAATCAATAGTAATAATTTACATACTGCTCTGTATAGTACTTTTAAAGATAGATAGATACATTTGCATAAATGTGCACTAATAAAACTCTCCCCTGCTTTAGGTTGTACACAATCTGCACACTCCTATGTAAATGCTGGCTTTATGAGCCCCCCAGCATTTGGACCCTAATGGCACTGCACCTGCTGCACTAATGGTAGTTCCGCCCCTGCATTACAAGTAAAGTTTATGAATCTTTTGAGACTTAGTGCTATTACAAGAAATACATGAAGATGATTGCGACATTAGTGTTGATATAAATATAGAAATATATCATTTTAAGGATAATGATAGCAATAAACCAATAAACTATTGTCAAATTATGTTGATTGTAGGACAGCTTTATACTTATTACAGACTATGTTAAAGTCCCCCACAGTATTTGACATAAACAACCTACAGTGGTAATCTATTCCATGAATACCTTTTCATGCTTCCGCAAATTACTCCTAAACCTACTACTACTATACTACTATTACTATACAAAGTGTATCTATATTGGTTGTAACTGAGCTACGGTACTCAGGCTGAGTATCTCCTTTAGCAAGGGCTTCCTTGGTTACTGCAAGCTCCCAAAAGTAATTAAAGATTCCGAAAGTGATTATAGCTTTCTCCCAAGCATCAGTCAAGACTTGATGTTAGGTAAAACAGGACTGCTTTATTGAGAACACAGCACAGTATTTATACACACACAGGGACCCTCCCCTGGTGCCAGAGAGGCTGGCTCTGATAGCAATCGCCTGCCTTGGTCCCCCCCCCCCCCCCTCTAGTGTCCATTTTCCAAGACTCCCAAAGCCCCCCATATAAACAAGTGTCCCCAAGGATAGGGACCCAGAAAATGCACGCTCTCACAAAATACCTATCGGTTAAAATCATAGGACTCCATAATTAGTTAAAATGAGGGCTATTAACATTTAAAATGTGTTATACAAAAAAAAATGGAAAACAAATTAATAAAATAAGTTATTTGCGTAGTTACTTGAATGCTGGTAACAATTTCAGTGCTTTGGAGAAAAAAACAAATTGCCTTTCATGTCCCCTTTTAAAAAGTAATCCTTGGTGAGCTCATAAGCATGCACATGTCTTTAGCCACTTGGCAGCATTGTTTACAACAATGTTTATACCAATGTTATACATAGTTGCAAACACTGCTGCATTAGAATGTTAAGACTAGCACATGCTCCTAAACTCCCTTCAGCCTACCTAGGTTTACTCTTCAATAAATGAAAACCAAATGTAATAATAGAAGTAAATTGGAAAGTTGTTAAAAATTGCAAAGTCTATCTGAATCTTGAATGTTAAATTTTGACCTGGCGGTCCCCCTTGCATTTCAACTGCCCTCTGAATTCAACCTTTCAGGTATGCTGGGACTGCAGCCAATCTAGAGCCAGTAAGATGGTAATGCATAAGAAGTGTGTATTCAGGGAGCAGACAAATACGTATGCTGAAGCCACATGTGCGTTCAGCCTTTTATAGAAGAGAAAGTGAAAAGTTTTTTTATGTAAAATTACATTCTAATGCAAAACATTGCATGCTCTAATTTATTATTTATGCTTTAACTCTGTGTTTTAAAGGACCAGTAAATATAGTTGATTTACATAAACAATAAATGCATGATAACAAGACAATGCAATAGCACTTAGTCTAAACTTCAAATGAGCAGTAGATTTTTTTCTGACAAATTTCAGTTGTCTATAACCCCCCCCCCCCGTATCCTGTGACGGCCATCAGCCAATCACAAATGCATATATTCTGTGAATTCTTGCACATGCTCAGTAGGAGCTGGTGACTCAAAAAGTGTAACATAAAAAAACTGTGCACATTTTGTTAATGGAAGCAAATTGGAATGTTGTTTAAAATTGCTGCACTATCTGAATCATGACAGTTTAAATTTGACTTGAGTGTCCCTTTAACCCTTGCACAGCTTACCCTGGTTGTGTGACTGACAATTGGCTTACCTATAGATAATTCTTACTCACATTAAAGGGACAGTCAAGTCCAAAAATGTAATTTTGAACAACTTTTCAATTTACTTTCTATCACCAATTTTTCTTTGTTCTCTTGGTATTCTTAGTTGAAAGCTGAACCTAGGAGGTTCATATGCTAATTTCTTAGACCTTGAAGACTGCCTCTAATCTGAATGCATTTTGACCACTAGAGGGCATTTGTTCATGTGTATCATATAGATAACATTTAGCTCATGCACGTGAAGTTACCCTGGAGTGAGCACTGATTGGCTAAAATGCAAGTTTGTCAAAAAAAACTGAAATAAGGGGGCAGTTTGCAGAAGTATAGATACAAGGTAATCGCAGAGGTAAAAAGTGTATTTCTTTAACATTGTTGGTTATGCAAAATTGGGAAGTGGGTAGTAAAGGGATTATCTTTCTTTTTAAACAACAGCAATTCTGGTGTTGACTGTCCCTTTAAGGTAGAAAAGAGGTAAACTTTTTTTTGCCCCACCAATGATTAAAGCCAGGGGCGGAACTACCATTGGTGCAGCCAGGGCCGCCACTAGAAATGTTGGGGCCCCTGACTTAACCATTGATCAGGGCCCCCCCCCCCTCCTTTGACATGTGCAATTTTTGACCAAGTGACTAAAACGTATATGCACTTTATTCTTAAAGGGACATTAAACCCAAATTTTTTCTTTCATAATTCAGACAGATAATACAATTTTAAAAAACATTCCAATTTACTTCTATTATCTAATTTGCTTCATTCTTTAGATATCCTTTGTTAAAGAAATAGCAATGCAAAAATTGGGTTTAATGTCCCTTTAAGTGTCTATTTAAACTTGGAAATGTTGTAAAGGTAGTAACATACACTGAAACACACACACACTCACACATAAGTATTCACATATAGACACTCTAGCAAACATGCAAAGAAACTCAGACACAGACACCCAAACAGACACTTAGCACTTGTTTACATTGACCTGACAAGTAATGAGGTAAATTACAGTTTTGTAAACAAAAAGGAGATTTAGAAAACAAAATATGGAGTTCTGATTATCTTTTTGTAAAGGAAGATGCCAACTAAATGATGACAACAGCATGCCGTGGCTTAAAGGAAGGGCCCTGAACTGCCTAAACAATAATTTAAAGGTTAAATAGTAGATTGGTGACTTCCGGAAAGGTCTCGTTAGTCTCAAAGTCTGTAGAAAGATGTGAATAATCAGTAGTAACTGATCAAACTTGCACATACACCCAAGGAAACACCAACAGAGACAGCCTCAAAAACACACAGACATACACACACACACACACACACAGAGACATCCACAGAAAACACACAAAGACATAAACACACCCTCACAGAGACACCCACAGAAAATACACACCCTCACAGAGACATCCACAGAAAACACAGACATACATACACACACACACACACACACACACACCCTCACAGAGACATCCACAGAAAACACAGACATACACACCCACCCTCACAGAGGCATCCAGAGAAAATACACAAAGACAAACACGCCCACCCTCACAGAGACACCCATAGAAAAAGCTCAAAGACATATGCACACACCCTCACAGACATCCACAGAAAATGCACAAATACATACACACCCACCCTCACAGAGATACCAACAGAAATAAAATACATACACACTCATAGAGACACAAACCAAAGCACAAAGACATAAACACAGACACCCACAGAAACACTCACAGGAGGAAACATTTATGCACCTTGCATCCCCTAAATCAACAGTGTGTGACATGCATGATAAAAAAAAAATGCAGAAATTAAGAGATCACTTTTTAAAGAATCATATTTGTAAATGTGCAAACAAAAATAATTCTGTGAATTCAAAATTGTACATTAATGATCTGGGTAGATGGCTAGATGAAGAAAAGTACTTTTAAAAGGTTGACATATGTTTGTTTGATATTTTCCCCAACCAAGAGCATGACTTCAAATATAGTGTACAAATGTTCCCATCTATCAGCTGTACTTGTGGATTTTGAAAATGCTGTACTCTATATGGTCTTGGTGGAACCATAAGCTGTGGTACTCATACCATTAGATCTGGTTAAATGCAGGATTTAAGCTTTTTGGTATGCATTTCAAAATTAAGTCAGCTGTAGAGTAAACTGAACAGTTTTAAGTTAACCTGTCTCATTTCCAACACTGAGCAATCATAGTCTGAGAGTATAACATGTTATGCAGATGTAAAAAGCTTAGATAAAATGCCTCCTTGTATCTGGAAAGTCCTTGCATAAAGGGGCAGTAAACTGGAATGTAATATATATCATTTGTGTATTGAGGAGGAAACATTTCTGCATGGTTTTAAATATAGAATTTCTACAGCATTGTCAAATAATCATAAATACACTGCTGCTAAAAAAAATGTGTTTTTATGGACCCCTGGCCCCACCATACAACTACTACCACACTGAAGTTACAATCTTAAATTGCACAAAGAAATAAAAAACATTTGCTAAGTAATTCCTACCTCCTCTGCAAATGAAAGTGATCAGACGTCTGACTCAGGCACACACTCTACAAACAAAGTGCCAAGTCTGTCTCACACTGTGCATAGTGGTTTAGTGCACACTCAGAAATCCTCTCAAATGCTAATACTTTACTCCTTCTAATAACATTTCCCATGCTCAATTAGCACTCTGCTGTAGTACCCACTGGTGGCTGCCAAAATTAAAAAAAAAAACATTTTTTTTTTTTTTTAGTTCTTGCCTCATGGGGCCCCCCTAGCCCATTGGGCCCCTGACAGGAGTCACCCCTGTCACCCCCTGATGGCGGCCCTGGGTGCAGCAGGTGCAGTAGCACCAGGGCCTAAGTGCTTGGAAGGGCCCATAGCAGCCGGTCTATACATAGGAGTTTGCAGAATGTGTACAATCCTAAAGGGGAGTCTTTTATTAGTGCAGGTTGCAGGTCCATCTATCCTCAAAACCATTACACAGAGCTGCATGTATATTATTAGTATTGCTTACTAATGAGTTACCTTTGGGAGACCCAAAAAAAAGTTTGCACCGGGGCCCACTGCCTACCAGGTCCGCTACTGATTAAAGCCAATGAGCTTCAACATTTACCGCTTTGGTTTGTAGTTTGCAAGCAGAGATTCAAAAGAAAAATACCCTGGAATTTGGTTTGAACTCGTTAGTGAAGATAAACAGGAACATCAGCCGCAGAGATGCAGTAGATGCTGGAGATGGGCGGCCAGGACAGATTTTTTCAGAGAATAAGTATCAGGATTCTGGACAATTACAAGGTAACATTGATATAGGGGGAATATTTTAATATTGCCTTAGCTCCTGCATTTGACGGGTTTCATGGAAGAAGTGTGGTTACTCGCCTCAGTGTATAAAAGACAGTTGATCACTTTCTCTCCTGTCAATTGGAAATGCTTGGCATATTTCAGAAAGATTACACCTTTTTTTCCAATTCAGGAAAGGGTTACTCATACATTAATTAAATCTGCATAGATCAGAACAACCTTTCACAAGTTCTAAACACCAAAATCCACACTATTACATGGTCAGAACATGACATAATTGCAGTAGATCTGAAATGGCTGGCAAACCATTTCCCCCTACTTATAGGTCAGTAATTATATGTTATTAAATAGCCCCCTTACCCACCAGAGCATGGTAAACTGCATGACAAAGTGCTTTGAGCTTAAAGGGACATGAAACACAAAGACTTTCTTTCATTGTTCAGATACAGCATTCAATTTTAAACACCTTTCCAATTCACTATTATCTAACTTGCTTTGTTCTCTTGTTATCCTTTGTTGAAAAGGATACATAGGTAGGCTCAGGAGCTGGGAGCTAGCTGCTGGTGGCTGCACACATATAACTATTTTCATTGGTTTACTATTTTTTTTTTCAGGTAATTCCCAGTGGTGCATTGCTGCACCTTTAATGAAGGATACCAACAGAATAAAGCAAAATTGATAATAGAAGTAAATTGGAAAATGTTTGGGTTTCATGTCCCTTTAACTCCCAGTCTGCATGCTCTCTGCATATACCCTGGTAAATTCATACAGCTGTCATACTGGAGGGAACTGACAAAACATAGATCTTGATTGGTCAAACAATTTAGAGAAACATACACAAACCTCTTTTATAATCTAAAGCAGAATGGCACCTGAAATGTTCCCAAATGATGGCTCTTTTACTTCTGCTTTTCACTAAATTGTGTTCCAAAGCCCTTTAAACTACATAAAATAACACAGCCCCAACTAGATACGACAATTAGTGTCATTAGACTAGATGTAAAAAATATTTTTACTAATTGCAAAGGTTTGCAAATAAAAGATTGCCTTTCTCTAATATGAATTATTACTGTGTGCAGTTTCTTAATCTGAACATATTTGGTCATTTATACAAACATCCACACTAATTTATTCAATAAAAAAAAAATTCAGTCATGCAAACACACATCCAAAATTAAAAACACATAGATCCAGCAATATAGTACATTATACATTAATCCCGAAATCAAAAGTGGGAGTTGGTATATCTGTGTACATATAGCGTGGATCTAAAATATCACAATATCTAAGCTCAGGCTAAGCTCTTTTTATGGCGGGAGCTAATTTAACATGACCACTATCTAGCAAATAACTGTAATATCATTAAATTAAAAATCACAGCTAAACCTCAGAGGAAGCTTGATTGTGAAACGTGCAACAGGGTTTTCCTTTCCGGAGCTTAGTCTCCATTATTAACTAGCATATTCCAGCAATCAACTAATAGCTCTATATCTAAATAGACAATGCAGTAAAGTGAGTTGACACGCAATACAACTGCTATCATGTTGGATGGCTATATTTTTTAATCTATGGGAAAAAAAGTTGCAGGAAAAAAAGTCACAACTTTGTCTAGGAAGAAAAGTCACAGAAAAAGGTAATATTTTATTTAAAAAAATTAAACAAAAAATTAAGCTATTGGAAACGTATTGACTGACACACAGTATAATATTAAAGGGATGATTCAGATAGAGCATGCAATTTTAAGCAACTTTCTAATTTTTCTTCATTCTCTTGCTATCTTTATTTGAAAAAGAAGGCATCTAAGCTAAGGAGCCAGACAATGTTTGGTTCAGAGCCTAGCCAGCACTTGTTTATTGGTGCTGTCCAATCAGCAAGGACAACCCAGGTTGTGAACCAAAAATGGGCCGGCTTCTAAACGTACATTCTTGCTTTTCAAATAAAGATATCAAGAGAATGAAGAAAAATTTGGGTTCAATGTCCCTTTAATGCTGAGCTTCGATTGTTTTGTGGTATGATTGAAGCTTTAGCTTTATTACCCCTTGGTTTGCTCATGTATTTTGATCATACTTATGTTAGTGGCACATTTTGACTAATTCAGCAACCAGTTGTCATTTATAATTACGCCCTGATGCCTTTGAGAGTGCGTTATGTCCCCACCTATGTTTGCCCCTCAAATATGGAATACATGATGCCACCATGAACAATAGCGCTCGTGCCAACAACATCTGTGAAGGTTGGAATAATAAATTCTTTAACCTTGTTGATTACTATCACCCCTCATTTTGGTGTGTCATTTAATTGTTTGTGCTCTTGGCAACCCACATCAAAGGAGAGTTTGTCGACACTATGTGCAGCTACAAAACGTCTGCATAACTTGTGTGTTCCTCGACAATAAGGCCACAAGACTATGGCAGAGTTTCTTTGTGGATAAATAGTGCATAAGTCCAACAGGTTCTATAACTATTGTTCCTCTTCAGCTCAGGTTGCTCCTTGGTCAGGGTCTCTGTGAACCTTGATGGCGAAGAAATCTAAAACACAAAGGAAACAATGGCGCTGCTGCCAAAATGGCCTAGCACAGTCTGTATCAAAACGGTATGAACTAGTGTACAGAATACTCACAAAAAGAGACCGCCTCCCGGTGCACTAATAACAAGCTGGAACTTCCCAGCCGTCCAGCTGACTAATCATAGGTAGCAGGATACAAAGGTACTCCAAGTGGAAGGATACGCAGGTACTCCAATATTCATTCATGTCAACAATAAAATGGATCTTTGTGGCAAGGTGTAATTGCATTAAAATCTTTATTAAAAACTTAGAACAGAGTGAGGCGAACATCAAGTTACGGTGTCCCCCACGTGATGGAATATTTCGGTGTTATATTTAATTTGACTTCACCTTTGTTAATTGCTAGAAAGTGGTAATATTAAATTAGCTCCTGCCATTGAAGGAGATTAGCCTGAGCTTAGATATTGTGATATGTTATATCCACATATACCAGCTCCCACTTTTGTTTTGTTTTAAGGATTAACACCTAAGCCCAATGTGACGTGTATGTATGTATATATATATATATATATATGTATATGTGTGTATGTATGTATATATATATATATATATATATATATATATATATATATATCAAAGGGTAAACAGCGCTTATAGATATTCTTAATTACGGATTATATTTGAGTCTCAGAGGTGATAGTTAGCCCTATATAAAATAAAAAACGAAGTGTATGAGTATATAAGTATATAAATATAAAAGAGTCTTGACAAAGTTGATGAGATCCAAGTGTAGTGTAGGAGTATTAGATACCCTTACCAAAAGTTACCTCAATCCTATGAGGTAAGTTTGCCGCATTGGAGGATGTATCTAGTGGTTGGTGGGTCCTGGATAGTATGATCTGTATGATTCAACTGCCTCTTGGAGTAACACAAGATGTGGATCCCCCTTATGCTGGTCTCTTTAGGAAACTTCCTGTGCTTGTTGCCTCTTGGAGCTTGGTTCTCTTGTCTTGGTATGAACTTTCTTGTCCCGATTTATACCAGATAGCGTACAGCTCTCAGCCACATGTCCTGCAGGTTCAGTATCTCTCCCCTGTCTGTGATAGGGCTAACTATCACCTCTGAGACTCAAATATAATCCGTAATTAAGAATATCTATAAGCGCTGTTTACCCTTTGATATATATCCTCTTATATTGTATAGACTTAGTCTATTACACAATACTTGTACCTTAATAGCTGCTCCATTAGATCTTCATACATTTGACTAGCGCATGCACCAGAGTAACGCTTGCTTCCACTCACTGACACTGAGTGGTAACATTCTACTTAACCCTATATATATATATATATATATATATATATATATATATATATATATATATATATATAACAACCAGAAAAGATGGTCCAGGCCCCAGACCTGGTACTTTGCTTATCTACCACAAATACATCAGAGCTGCAGGAAGTTACAGCCGAGAGCTGGAGTTTCTGAACTCATGGCTTCTGCCCGCATATGGAACCGGAGCATGATCAGTTCTCCGGTTCCATATGAGGGCAGATGCCAAATCGTTACAGACTGTGACACTGTGTGTGTCACAATCTGTAAAGATCATCTGCTGGTGTCGGCGGGAGGTGTGGGAGGGAATTCGGGAGGTGGATGAACGACCCAGCAGCGTAGGGGGGAGGGGGAGGGAGTGAGTGGGAGGGCCCTAAACTGCAGAAAATAAAGGGAGAGGCAGGGAAGGGGCGCTATGCTACTGAAAAAATGTGGGGTGGGGGTCCCTAACTAATGATCACGGGAGAAGGGCACCACAAAACTACAGAAAAAAAATAATAATGACATTTTATAGGTACTGGCAGACAGCTGCCAGTACCGAAGATGGCGGACATAGTTAGAGTGGGAGGGTTAGAGAGCTGTTTGGGAGGGATCATGGAGGTTTGGAGGGTAAGGGGGATCCTACACTGCCGGAAAATAAAATTAATAATATTATATATATATATATATATATATATATATATATATATATATATTTTATTCCTTAAAACTTAATATAGGCAGACTGTCTATCAGTACCTAAGATGCTGGTGACCAGTGGGGGGTGAGGAAGGGAAGAGAGCTGTTTGGTAAGGGTTCAGGGTAAGGCTCAGGGGGTGGGAGGGTAATCTCTACACAAAAGCTAAAATTAACCTTACAAGCTACCTAATTAACCCAATCACTGCCGGGAATAATAGAAATGTGGTGCGCAGCTGCAGTTAGCGGCCTTCTCATTACCAAAAAACAATGGCAAAGTCTTCTATTTCTGAACAAAGGGGATCCAAGAGAAGCTTTTACAATCATTTGTGCCATGATTGCACTAGCAGTAAGTAAGTAATTTCAGTGAGAATCCCAAAGTTTGTGAAAAAGTTAACAATTTTTTTTATATGATCACATTTGGCAGTGAAATGGTGGCATGACATATACCAAAATGGGCCTAGATCAATACATTGGATTGTCTACTTAAAAAAAATATATAGTTTTGACAGGTAAAAAAACAACATCAAGCCAAGGCTCTATTTCTGTTTAAATGGAGTGATAGCAAAAATGCAAAACATTTTCCGGTATTTTGGGCAAGTTATTCTCTGAAGTCTGAGTAGTGAAGGGGTTAATGTACAATATAACATATTGCTGGATCTAAGTGTTTTTTGATTGTAGATGTGTATTTGCGTGACAATTTTTTAAATTAATAAATTAGTATGGATGTTTGTATAAATGACCAAATGTTAAGATTAAAGGTATGTGAAACCCAATTTTTTTTCTTTCATGATTTACATAGAGCATGCAAATTTAAACAACTTTCCAATTTACTTCAATTAACAAATATGCTTAATTCCTTTGGTATTCTTTGTTGAAGGAGTAGCATTGCACTGCAGAAAGCTTGATGAACACATGACAAGAGGCATATACTGTATGTGCAGCCACCAATCAGCAGGTAGCTCCCAGTAGTTCGTTGCTGCTCCTAAGCCTAATTATTATTTTCAACAAAGGATGCCGACAGAACAAAGCAAATTAGAAAATAGAAGTAAATTAGAAAGTTGTTTAAAATGCCATGCTCTATCTGAATCATGATAGGACCGGGCAGTTCAGACTAAGACTTCCCAAAAGACCAGAGCATTGTTAGCATTTTTGCCATTACTACATTTAAACAGAAATAGAGCATTGTTTTTTTTTTATTTACCTATCAAAACTATATTTTCTTTTTAGTAGATAACCACCATTTCATTGCCAAATGCGATCACATATAAAAAAAAACGTTAACTTTTTCACAAACTTTGGGTTTCTCACTAAAATAATTTACATACTGCTGGTGCAATCATGGCACAAATGATTGTAAAAGCTTCTCTGGGATTCCATTTCTTCAGAAATAGCAGACATATATGACTTTGCCATTGCTTTTTGGTAATTAGAAGGCCGCTAACTGCAGCTGTGCACCACAATTTTATTATTCCCAGCAGTGAAGGAGTTAATTAGGTAGCCTGTTAGGTTTATTGTAGCTTTATTGTAGTGGTAACCCTTCCACCTGACACTTCCCACCCCCTGATCCGTCCCTGAGCCCTTTCAAACATCTCTCTTCACCCCCATGTTAAGCATGGCAGACTTGTTAAGTCTGCCAGTATGCAGTTTTACGCATTTTTTTTTATACCTATTATTATTTTCCATAGTGTAGGATTACCCCCTTACCTTTCCACCTCCCTGATCCCTCCCAAAAAGCTCTCTAACCCCAACTCATTCCTGCTATCTTAGGTACTGGCAGCTGTCTGCCAGTACCCAGTTATCCATCAATTTTTTTTTAAAAAATAATAATACATTTTTTTCTGTAGTGTAGCTTCCCCCCTCCCTCCTTCTCACTCACTGCCGCTCTAAAAAAAATTCTGTAGCGTAGCGGTCCCACCGGCTTCCGCCCACCTCCAGCGATGTGCCGCCCCCGCTTCCCTCCTGACCCTCCCACACCACCAACGATCGGCACCACTGCTGCCCGATGCCCGTATATCTCCACACTGCCCCACTCGTGGGGCATGCAGAAATGGTGCAGTCTTGCTACTTTTAGCAAGATTGCGGCAGAGAGAGGCCCAGGACAGCAGCGTCAGGGTACGATGCTGGTCCTTAAGGGCTTAATGACCAGCGTTGTACAGGGTACAGCACTGGTCGTTAAGGGGTTAAGAAACTGCATATAGTAATAATTCATATTAGGTAAAGGCAATCTTTTATTTGCAAACCTTTGCAATTAGTAAAAGCCATTTGGATTTTATTGAGTGAAATTTCCTACTAAGGTCTTCTTTGTAATAAAAAAATATATATAATTAAGATTACCTTAGAAGCCAACATCTGTACAGCCCCTTACCTGCTATTATTGTATAGGGACATGATACACAAAAGTTGGAACACTTGAAAGTGATGCAGCACATCTGTAAACAGCTGACTAGAAAATATCACCTGAACATGTCTATGTAAAAAAGGAAGACATTTTAACTCAAAATATCCACAGTGGCCACATCCCATTGTAAAGGGACTTTAAGCAGCCAATAAAGATGCTAGTCCAGGGACTTGCAAGGGAGATTGCATTTGGCAGGTGCAGTCATGTTATTTCCCTCCTCAAGATTGCAGTAAAATCTCATGAGGTTACAGTAAAGCACTATTGAAGCTGATTGGTTGTTTTTGCCCCCAACATGCAGCTTACAGTAGCTGAAGCATAACTGTTCATAGAGCACTTATTCTGGTGAGCTCAATACATTTTGAATTAAAATATCCCTTTTTTTATATATAGAGATGTTCAGGTGACATCTTCTTGTCAGCTTTTTACAGACATACTTCACTTTAAAGAGATTTAGCATATGGGTATTTAACCCCTTAATGACGACTGACATACCAGGTACGTCATGCATTAACTAGCAGTTAATGACAATAGACGTACCTGGTACATCAGTTGTCTAACAGAGTGCTGGAAGCGATTGCGATCGCTTCCAGCAGCTCTGAGGGTATTGCAGTGATGCCTCGATATGGAGGCATCCTGCAATACCCCTTTACAAGCCTCCGATGCAGAGAAAGCCACTCTGTGGCCCTCTCTGCACCGGAGCGTCGTTGGTGGGTGGGAGCAAGGCAGGGAGGCCATTGCAGTGATGCCTCGATATGGAGGCATCCTGCAATACCCCTTTACAAGCCTCTGATGCAGAGAGAGCCACTCTGTGGCCCTCTCTGCACCGGAGCGTCGTTGGTGGGTGGGAGCAAGGCAGGGAGGCGGGTGGGCGGCCTGCCAAGGGCCTGTGATGTGGAGGGGGCGGGATCGGAGGCCGGATCGGAGGCGGCAGTGTCCGGGGGCGCGCACGGGGGGCGGCGGGCACGTGCGCGGGGCGGGAGCGGGTGGGAACTGCTACACTACAGAAAAATGTAATACAAAATTGGGAGAAAAGGGGGGGATTTTAATTTCAAAAACAATCGAAGGGTTCTGGGATGGGGGGGGGAAGCTACACTACAGAAAATGACAAAAAAGCCAAAAAAAATAATAAAAGCATTTTTTTTTTTACTAAACTGGGTACTGGCAGACAGCTGCCAGTACCCAGGATGGCGCCCATTAAGCTAGAGGGGGAGGGTTAGAGAACTGTTTGATGGGGGATCCATGAGGTTGGGGGCTAAGGGGGGATTCTATACAGCAGCATATGTAAATATGCTATTAAAAAACAACAACAAACAAATATACCTTTTATTTTAGTACTGGCAGACTTTCTGCCAGTACTTAAGATGGCGGGAACAATTGTGGGGTGGACAATTGTGGGGTGGGGGAGGGAAGAGAGCTGTTTGGGAGGGATCAGGGGGTCTGATGTTTCAGGTGGGAGGCTGATCTCTACACTAAAGCTAAAATTAACCCTGCAAGCTCCCTACAAGCTACCTAATTAACCCCTTTACTGCTAGCCATAATACACATGTGATGCGCAGCGGAATTTAGCGGCCTTCTAATTACCAAAAAGCAACGCCAAAGCAGTGACGTGCAGTCATTAGAGGCAGGGCCTCACCTGTCATATGGGGAGAAAAAAAAAAATGAACAGTTAAAAAAAAAAAATTCTTAATTTTTTTTGTTTCCCCATGTTAAGCTATGGAGAGAGGCTGTGAGCAGGACAGCTTCTCTCTATAACACATCTTGCCTATGAGACTTGCACAGCAGCGCCACCTGCTGGGTGGTAGAGGGCTGCATAGCGCGCCCATTAAGACCCCATTTGAGGCGCTCACAAAGAGGCCTCTTAAAGGGGGAGTTATCTCATAATAATACAGGACTGGAGGGCACTGCAGGCTGAGGAGGAAGAGGAGGAGCAGCTGCACTAGAGGACTCAAGTAGCGCCAGGGGAAGGAAGAGCATGACAAGGTAGGAGATGGATGTTCAAAAAGTGTTAATTTTAATAATTTTCAAATGTTTGCCCCAAGTTTTATTACTACAGTTAGTAATGTCCTAACCACTGCGTGCAGCTGCTTCTTCTCATTAGTGTTCCAGGCTGTGTCTGCCGAGTGCTTGTTTTCCTGCTCCCTTTATTGCTGGCTAACGTTACATCTTTACACAGGAACAATTTTAATTAACAAGTAACTAAACCACCATGCTGCAGCTGCACTCAGAAACTTCACAGAAATGCTTTACATACCAGGCTGACTCTGAGCATGGTATAGAAAGTATATCTGTGTTTAGGAAGTTTCTGAGTGCAGCTGCAGCATGGTGGTTTAGTTACTAGTTAATTAAAATTGTTCCTGTGTAAAGATGTAACGTTAGCCAGCAATAAAGGGAGCAGGAAAACAAGCACTCGGCAGACACAGCCTGGATCCCTGTAACAACATTACAACGTATCTAGCTGCAGGTAACTGGCCTCCTCCCCCAGTCACCCTTCTGTAGCCTGCCGCACTGTTAGACAGAGGAATCTAAGCTTTATGCTGTGTGAGTTAGCTCTGCTTATCATCTTGTCAGGCAGCGTTTAGACAGAAGCTAAATCACACAGCATAAAGATTCCTAACTGTGTTGGACTCTTCAGAGTAATAAATTCCAGGGGGAGGAGGTTGCTTGTGTTAGAGCCCTTTCAGTGAGCTCTTAAGGACATGATAATTACATGTGTGTTTACATGAGAGGATCAACCTGTGGGTTAAGGTTTTATTATTATGACATCTCTTCCCTAATGTAGTGACCTGCTCTTCAGTTTTATAATTATAAATAAAGATTAACTTTATATATTGGGGACTGTGGCCATTCATTTATAGTACTTTATTTTATGCTGGTTACACTTTTATTGCCATGTGCCTTAACTAGATTTAGCTTTATACTAGATCATTGTAGCATAGATGTAGCTGCAGGTAAGTTGCCTCCTCCCCCAGTCCATCTCTGTGGACTATCTGTGTGCTTGCTGTGTAGCTCTGGACAGACACTTCATAGTAATAAATTACAGGGGTGGTTGTTTTAGAGACCTTACTAACTTCCTTCTCAGGATTGTTTAACTATTCATGAACACAATAGTTTTAGGAGATTTAAATGGACAGGAAACTCAAACATTTTCTTCCATGATTTGGATAGAACATGGAAGAAAATGTTTAGGTTTCCTGTCCCTTTAAATCTCCTAAAACTATTGTGTTCATGAATAGTTAAAAACAACTTTCCAATTTACTTATATTATCAAACTTGCTTCATTCTCTTGTTATCTTTTGCTGAAAGAACAGCATTGCACTACAGACAGTTAGCTGAACAAATCTAGTTAGAAAATCACAAAAGAAAAATGTGTGTAAGCACCAATCACCAGCTATCCCCACTAGTGTAAGATATGTGCATATTCTTTTTTAACAAGGGATGCCAAAAGAACAAAGCACATTTGAAAATAGAAGTTAATTTAAAAGTCTTTAAATTACATGCTCTATCTGAATCATACAAGTTTAATGTTGACTTTCCTATCCCTTTAAGAGCAGTAGCTAAACAATTTCCCTATGAAAACACTTTCTTTCTCCTGTTTGGCAAAAAGTTTCATAATGCTGAAAGTTAAAAGTTATGCATGGTGACCAAGAACTAGAAGTATATTGCATAAAAATTTAAAAAGGGAGGAAAAAGAAATTGCAATAGCTTTTATTTAAATTAGCTCTATGCACTCTGTTTCACTATATATATATATATATATATATATATATATATATATATATATATATATATATATATATATATATATATATATATATATATATATATAGCGTGTGTGTTTTTAAGGATTATCATAGCCAGTGCCTCACTAGCCTTTGATTTCACTGCGCCAAAGCCATATATGTCTATTTCTGAACAAAGGGGATCCCAGAGAAGCATTTACAACCATTTATGCCATAATTGCACAAGCTGTTTGTAAATAATTTCAGTAAGAAACCAAAAATTGTGACAAATTTAAAGTTTTTTTTTTTTTTTAACGTATTTGGCGGTGAAATGGTGGCATGAAATATACCAAAATGTGCCTAGATCAATACTTTGGGTTGTTAACTACACTACACTAAAGCTAAAATTACCCCAAAAAGCTCCCTACATGCTCCCTAATTAACCCCTTCACTGCTGGGCATAATACACTTATGTGCGCAGTGGTATTTAGCAGCCTTCTAATTACCAAAAAGCAACGCCAAAGCCATATATGTCTGCTATTTCTGAACAAAGGGGATGCCAGAGAAGCAAAGCCATATATGTCTATTTCTGAACAAAGGGGATCCCAGAGAAGCATTTACAACCATTTATGCCATAATTGCACAAGCTGTTTGTAAACAATTTCAGTGAGAAACCGAAAGTTTGTGAAAAAAAATTGTGAAAAAGTGAACGATTTTTTTTATTTGATCACATTTGGCAGTGAAATGGTGGCATGAAATATACCAAAATGGGCCTAGATCAATACTTTGGGATGTCTTCTAAAAAAAAATATATACATGTCAAGGGATATTCAGAGATTCCTGAAAGATATCAGTGTCCCAATGTAACTAGTGCTAATTTTGAAAAAAAGTGGTTTGGAAATAGCAAAGTGTTACTTGTATTTATGGCCCTATAACTTGCAAAAAAAACAAAGAACATGTAAACATTGGGTATTTCTAAACTCAGGACAAAATTTAGAAACTATTTAGCATGGGTGTTTTTTGGTGGTTGCAGATGTGTAACAGATTTTGGGGCTAAAAGTTAGAAAAAGTGTTTTTTTTCCATTTTTTTCCTCATATTTTATAATTTTTTCTATAGTAAATTATAATATATGATGAAAATAATGGTATCTTTAGAAAGTCCATTTAGTGGCGAGAAAAACTGTATATAATATGTGTGGGTACAGTAAATGAGTAAGAGGAAAATTACAGCTAAACACAAACACTGCAAAAATGTAAAAATAGCCTTTTTTCTTTTTTTTTCTTTCGCGATTCAGATAGAGCATGCAATTTTAAGCTACTTTATAATTTACTCCTATTATCAATTTTTCTTCGTTCTCTTGCTATCTTTATTTGAAAACGAAGGCATCTAAGCTAAGGAACCAGCTGGACAGCACTTGTTTATTGGTGGGTGAATTTATCCACCAATCAGCCAAAAATGGTCTGGCTCCTAAATTTACATTCTTGCTTTTCAAATAAAGATACCAAGAGAACGAAGAAAATTTGATAATAGGAGTAAATTAGAAAGTTGCTTAAAATTGCATGCTCTATCTGAATCACAAAAGAAAACATTTGGGTTTTGTCCCTTTAAGTGTATAATATAGGAATAACAATCACACAAGCTAGAAGTGGAATACTAGAATCTGCTTTAAATTTCTTGCAACAGAGAATAATGCAGTCTCCAAAATATTAGCTGCTCAAAAATTCAGTATTCTGTATATGTTACAGGAAGTAAAATCAGCTAAAACCTTTTTTTATATTTTGTCCTAACTGTCAGTACTAATAATAAAGATCACCTACAGTTTAACACGTTCAGTACTGAACTTTTTCACCCTTATTCTAAAGCACTTTTTAAAAGTTTAATGCCATTCAAACACCAGCTTCAATACTTTTTTTTGTGCATTGCCCAAAGAAATCATATGTTGTATTTTATTTTTTTGGCAGATCATACATTTCAGAAAATACTTTATTATTGTTCAAAACTGACAAAAATATCCTCAACAAATTTTCAGTGTGCTGGTTGTTCTTTTCTACAATTTCCAGATGGACACATTATAATGTATCTCAAATTTTATAAAATGTGACTTATTGTCACAGTCACCAACTCCTATCATTTAGGGCCAGATTACAAGTGGAGCGACGCTCCCGCTTGCACGTTAACTGCACTAGAAGTAAGCTTTTTGCGTGCGTCGGGTTGCGCTGGTATTATGAGTTCAAAGTAAACTGTTTTCGGTCGAGTGCTAACCCGACTAGTGCAAAAAGCTGAACTTAGAATATTGCGCGCACGATAACCTATTCCCCCATGGAAGTTAATAGAGCAAAAAACAACAACTACAGTACATAATAAAAAGACAATGCAATAACAACTACTCTGAATTTCAAATAAGCAGTAGATTTTTTTTCTCTCACATTTTCTGCCCCTGTATCATGTGATTATGGAGATATTTTGCAGGATTAGCCTTATAAATTAACTTTTCCAGGTCTCAGAATTAGAAAAAACTCAGGTTTTCAGAACTAAATTACATGAGGACAAAATAAATGATAAAAGTATAATGCAAAGATATTTCATTATGCATAGCCATATATTAGAATCACAAGCGGCTAGATTAGTAGTTGTGTGTTAGGGTAAAAAAAGCAGCGTTAAGAGGTCCTAACGCTGCTTTTTTACTACCGCTGGTATTACGAGTCTTGAAGGTTTAGGGGTCACTGCACACTTATTTGGCCTTACCTCAAATCGACTTGCGTAAACTTTGTAAAGTCTTTTTTCTATGGGACTTTTATAGTGCTGATATTACGAGTCTGTCCTGGGAGGCCAAAAAGTGAGCGGTACACCCTACCCTGTCAAGATCCCTAACGCATTTAAAAGTCAGTAGTTATGAGTTTTACACTACAACGCTGTAGCATAAAACTCATAACTAAAGTGCTAAAAAGTACACTAACACCCATAAACTACCTATTAACCCCTAAACAGAGGCCTCCCCGCATCGCAAACACTATAATAAAAATTTTAAACCCTAATCTGCTGCTCCGGACACTGCCGCCACCTACATTATATTTATGAACCCTTAATCTGCTGCCCCCAACATCGCCGACACCTACATTATATTTATTAACCCCTAATCTGCCTTCCCCAATGTCGCCGACACCTACATTATATTATTAACCCCTAATCTGCCGCCACCAACGTCGCCGCCACTATATTAAAGTTATTAACCCCTAAACCTAAGTCTAACCCTAAACCTAACACCCCCTAGCTTAAATATAATTTAAATAAATATTCCTATCATTAACTAAATTATTCCTATTTAAAACTAAATACTTACCTATAAAATAAACCCTAAGCTAGCTACAATATAACTAATAGTTACATTGTAGCTAGCTTAGGGTTTATTTTTATTTTACAGGCAAGTTTGTATTTATTTTAACTAGGTACAATAGTTATTAAATAGTTATTAACTATTTAATAACCACCTAGTTAAAATAAATACAAAAGTACCTGTAAAATAAAACCTAACCTAAATTACAATAACACCTAACACTACACTATAATTAAATAAATTAACTAAATTAAATACAATTATCGCATTATTTTACTTCAAAATTTGATATGGTGGTTCAGATGAGGGCTACCAACAATGCTGCAGTGTTTGTGTCTCCAGGAACAAAAAGGAGAGCCATATTTTGGGGTGTAAAGTCCCTGTTTTCCCCATAGACCAGTGCTTTCCAAACTGTGTGTCGGGACACACTAGTGTGTCGGCAGCAGTGTGTAGGTGTGTCCCTGCTTCAGCACAAATTTTTTTTTTATTTTTTTAATTGTTTTTTGGTTTCTGACTTTCCACCTGCCTGCTACGCATATCACATGGTTGACACGTGATTGATACCTAGTGGGTCACAGATCATCTTAACCAATTGGCACAGCTCAGTGGGAACTGAAACTATTCCCATTGGCGGCTTTGGCGACACATTGGCTCCTGACTGCACATGAAGTCTCCTCAATAGGCTCGTGACTGCAAGTGTAGACAGTGAGAGGGACAGCAGTGTGTTTGCAGCGCAGGCAGTAGTCAGTCGGATTCACAGAGCGCTGAGGGTGGCAGCTTTAAACGCTGAGCTGAAGTCAGTGGGGGTTTTTTGCAGCTAGCTCCCAGTAGTGCATTGCTGCTCCTGCTCTTGATATATGGATAGGAAGTGGAAGATTAAAAATGCCTGATGATGAAATGTGAGTATCTTTATCAAAACTGTGTTCATTCCATCAACTTCATACATCCCATTAAAATAGTAAGTAGCTATTGGTGTTATTAAACTTTTTTTAATTCTTGCACATACTTACTGTTACTTGTATGTAAATGCATTTTGTTATTATATAATTTATGTATGTGTCTGTATCTTTTAAAACAAGTTAGTTTAACCTCCTTTTTGCTAGTACAACTGAATTAATGTGTCGCGAAATGATGTAGGTCTACAAAGTGTGTCACCAACATGAAAAGTTTGGAAAGCTCTGCCATAGACTTTCCACAGCCAGCCAGCTCTGCTCACCTACATGGATACATTGTATCAAACCCTCAGCCTACAGGTTTTTATACATTTGTAACTGTTTACTGTACCCAGACACTTAAAGCAGCCCTCTCAGTAACAACTGTACAAACTGCTGAGAAAATAATGTTCACACAGCCTTAAAGGGCAGTATAGCACCTGGTCACACAGTCTTAAAGGGACAGGCAAAAACCCACACAGCCTTCAAAGTGTCAACTAGCACCACACAGGGACAGATCGCAGTAATGTTTATGCAGCACAACCTTAAAGGGCAGCTGGATAACTGTGCATACAGTCTTAAAGGGACAGATTGCAGTAATGTTCACGCAGCGCAACTTTAAAGGGCAAGTCGGCACCTGCTCACATAGTCGTAAAAGGGCAGGCACACACAACCTTTAGTGGGTAAACATGCACAGTTTTAAAGGAAGCGATAGTATGCATCCACATGTGATGCACACGGCTTTAAAGGGATGCTCTGTCTTAACAGGACAGTGGCACGTGCACACTCGCTTCACTCACAGTCTTTAAAAGGACAACTTGCACCATACGCACACACACAGCGTTAAAGGATCAGCTCACACCATGCATACCTAGAGCAGCCTTAAAGGGACTCTCTGTCTTAACAGGACAGTGGCACGTGCACGCACACACACACACACACACACACACACACACAGAGCACTCACAGCCTTTAAAAGGGACAACTTGCATCACACGCACACAGCCTTAAAGGGACAGATCACAGTAATGTTCACGCAGTGCTACCTTTAAGGGCAGCTCGAAACCTGTGCACAGAGCCTTAAAGGGGCAGGCACACACCTCCTTTAGTGGGTAAACACACACAGTTTTAAAGGGATCAATAGTATGCATCCACACGCAACGCATACAGCCTTAAAGGCACACTGTATCTTAAAGGGGCACGTGTGCAAACACCCCCCGCACTCAATATTTAAAACGACAACTGTCACCATACACAGACAGCGTTAAAGGATCAGCTTACACCATGCACACCTAGCGCAGTCTTAAAGGGCACCTCACCACCTGCTCACACAGTCTTAAAATGGCAGGCACAGGTCTTAAAGGGAGAGAAAACAGTATAAATCCACACGCAATGCACACAGCCTTAAAGGGACACTCTGTCTTAAAGGGACAGAACCACTTGGACACACACAGCTATTATGCTATTGTTCGTTTTCAGGTTGAGTGCTTCTCTCTTTTTATTTATGCAAATTATGACACTTGGGGAAGTCTCCCTAAGTGTGATGCGGGAATCCAGACGTGGACCCGTTGCTCAGTGTGCCTAGAGGGATATGGCTGCACCTCACTGACGAAGCCCACAATAGGCCGAAACGTACGTCTGGGGTTTTGCTGTTTCTCTTGTTCAGAGAGGGATTGCCTGGTATTTTGGGGTTGGACTGTACTGTTAAGTCAGGATCAGAGTGATATACTACAGGAAAGTTCTTCTCTGTGAAAGGCACATATTGAGCAAAAAGAGGCTGCTTTTTGGGTGGTAACTAGCCATAGAACAAGCTATTATGTTATTGTTCGTTCCCAGGTTGAGCGCTTCTCTCTTTTTATTTACACCATGCACACCTAGCACAGTCTTAAAGGGCACCTCACCACCTGCTCACACAGTCTTAAAATGGCAGGCACACACAACCTTTAGTGGGTAAAGTCACATCACATACACAGTCTTAAAGGGAGAGAAAACAGTATAAATCCACATGCAATGCACACAGTCTTAAAGGGACACTCTGTCTTAAAGGGACAGAACCACTTGGACACACACACGCAGAGCACTCACAGTCTTTAAGGGACAGACTTTTAAGCAAACCAAAATGCACAAAGGGGGCACTCAGTGTTAAAGTGACAGATGCACACACAGCCTTTAAAGGGGCAGCTCCCACCATGCACACACAGTTTTAATGGTAGGCTGTGTGCGTTGCATGCGGATGTATACTGTTATCGCTCCCTTTAAGACTGTGTGTGTGTTGTGTGTTCCTGCCCCTTTAAGACTGAGTGAGCAGGTGGTGAGCTGCCCTTTAAGGCTGCGCTAGGTGTGCATGGTGTGAACTGATCCTTTAATGCTGTGTGCGTTGCGTGCAAGTTGTCCTTTTAAAGACTGTGAGTGAAGTGTGTGTGCACGTGTCACTGTCCTGTTAAGACAGAATGTCCCTTTAAGGCTGTGTGCGTTGCGTGTGGATGCATACTACCGATCCCTTTAAAACTGTGTGTGTTTACTCACTAAAGGTTGTGTGTGCCTGCCCCTTTAAGACTGTGATCAAGTGCCGAGCTGCCCTTTAAGGTTGTGCGGCGTAAACATTACTGTGATATGTCCCTTTAAGGCTCTGTGCGCAGGTGCTGAGGTACGTTTTAAGGTTGCGCTGCCTGAATATAACTGTGATCTGTCCCTTTAAGGCTCTGTACGCAGGTGCTGAGGTGCCCTTTAAGGTTGCGCTGCCTGAACATAACTGTCTCTGTCCCTTTAATGCTATGTGCATGTGGTACAAGTTGTCCCTTTAAAGGCTGTGAGTGCTCTGTGTGTTTGTGTGCGTGCACGTGCCACTGTTCTGTTAAGACAGAGCGTCCCTTTAAGGCTGCGTGCATCACGTGTGGATGCATACTATCGCTCCCTTTAAAACTGTGCATGTTTGGGGGGCGGAGCTTGGCCGCACAGGGAGATGGCCGCGTAACACATTAGCTCCTTGGAACAGCCAATAGAATGCAAGCTCAATCTGATTGGCTGATTGGATCAGCCAATCGGATTGAACTTGATTCTGATTGGCTGATTCCATCAGCCAATCAGAATATTCCTACCTTAATTCCGATTGGCTGATAGAATCCTATCAGCCAATCGGAATTCGAGGGACGCCATCTTGGATGACGTCCCTTAAAGGAACCGTCATTCTTCAGTTGGACGTCGCCGGAAGAAGATGGGTCCGCGGTGGAGGTCTTCAGGATGGAGCCGGTCGTCATCGGATGAAGATAGAAGATGCCGCTTGGATCAAGATGGTTGCCGGTCCGGATCGCCTCTTCTTCCCGGATAGGATGAAGACTTTGGACCCTCTTCTGGACTTCTTCAGTGGATGTCTAGCCCCCGCTTGGGTTGGATGAAGATATCAGGGGCTTAGTGTTAGGTTTATTTAAGGGGGGTTTGGGTTAGATTAGGGGTATGTGGGTGGTGGGTTGTAATGTGGGGGGGGTATTGTATGTTTTTTTTTTACAGGCAAAAGAGCTGAACTTCTTGGGGCATGCCCCGCAAAGGGCCCTGTTCAGGGCTGGTAAGGTAAAAGAGCTTTTAACTTTAGTAATTTAGAATAGGGTAGGGCATTTTTTATTTTGGGGGGCTTTGTTGTTTTATTAGGGGGCTTAGAGTAGGTGTAATTAGTTTAAAATTCTAATATTTTTCTTATGTTTGTAAATATTTTTTTATTTTTTGTAACTTAGTTCTTTTTTATTTTTTGTACTTTAGCTAGTTTATTTAATTGTATTTATTTGTAGGAATTGTATTTAATTAATTTATTGATAGTGTAGTGTTAGGTTAATTGTAGGTAATTGTAGGTAGTTTATTTAATTAATTTATTGATAGTGTAGTGTTAGGTTTAATTGTAACTTAGGTTAGTATTTATTTTACAGGTCATTTTGTAATTATTTTAACTATTTTAGCTATTAAATAGTTCTTAACTATTTAATAGCTATTGTACCTGTTTAAAATAATTACAAAGTTGCCTGTAAAATAAATATTAATCCTAAAATAGCTACAATATAATTATAATTTATATTGTAGCTATATTAGGATTTATTTTACAGGTAAGTATTTATCTTTAAATAGGAATAATTTATTTAATGAGTTAATTAATTTCGTTAGATGTAAATTATATTTAATTTAGGGGGGTGTTAGTGTTAGGGTTAGACTTAGCTTTAGGGGTTAATACATTTATTAGAGTAGCGGTGAGCTCCGGTCGGCAGATTAGGGGTTAATAATTGAAGTTAGGTGTCGGCGATGTTAGGGAGGGCAGATTAGGGGTTAATACTATTTATTATAGGGTTAGTGATGCGGATTAGGGGTTAATAACTTTATTATAGTAGCGCTCAGGTCCGCTCGGCAGATTAGGGGTTAATAAGTGTAGGCAGGTGGAGGCGACGTTGTGGGGGGCAGATTAGGGGTTAATAAATATAATATAGGGGTCGGCGGTGTTAGGGGCAGCAGATTAGGGGTACATAAGGATAACTTTGTTGGCGGCGCTTTGCGGTCGGCAGATTAGGGGTTAATAAGTGTAGGCAGATGGAGGCGACGTTGAGGGGGGCAGATTAGGGGTTAATAAATATAATACAGGGGTCGGCGGTGTTAGGGGGAGCAGATTAGGGGTACATAAGGATAACGTAGGTGGCGGTCGGCAGATTAGGGGTTAAAAAAAATTATTCGAGTGTCGGCGATGTGGGGGGACCTCGGTTTAGGGGTACATAGGTAGTTTATGGGTGTTAGTGTACTTTAGAGTACAGTAGTTAAGAGCTTTAGAAACCGGCATTAGCCCAGAAAGCTCTTAACTACTGACTTTTTTCCTGCGGCTGGAGTTTTGTCGTTAGATGTCTAACGTTCACTTCAGAAACGACTCTAAATACCGGAGTTATAAAAATCCCAATGAAAAGATAGGATACGCAATTTACGTAAGGGGATCTGTGGTATGGAAAAGTCGCGGCTGAAAAGTGAGCGTTAGACCCTATTTTGAGTGACTCCAAATACCGACGGTAGCCTAAAACCAGCGTTAGGAGCCTCTAACGCTGGTTTTCACAGCTACCGCCAAACTCCAAATCTAGGTCGGGGTGTTCCGGAAACAATACAACAGAATGCAATAGAGGGTTGTTTGCAAGATATGCATGAATGACTCCCCGGATATCTGCATAGAGAGAGCACACAGGGCTTTGAGTGCAAAACCTCCTCCTAAAGCCCCGCCAAGGGACATAATCTTAAAATTACTTAACCATAAGGACAGAGAAGAAATTCTGCGACATGCCAGACAGAAACAAAAATTCACCCATGCAGGGAACCACATACAAATCTTTGCTGATCTGTGTCCAGCAGCATTGCAAAAAAGAAGGGAACTCCACTTTATCACATCTACCCTAAGAGATCAGAAAATTCCTTACCGCTGGCGCTTCCCGGTTTGCATCATTGCTACAAAGGATAACACTACAGCCATCTACAAATCCCCGGAGGATCTACCACACTTCAATAAAACACTACAACTAAACATCAAACACCCGGAGGAAGAGGAACATCACATGGGAGATAAAACACATCTGGACAGGCCCACTACTTCTGCCCCACTGAGGATGAGGCCATTACCACACTCCTCAGGAGAGGCGCAATCAACCGGTACAGATGTACCAGGACATTGAACTAACCTATACGGGACTATCTATATGAAGCAGCCATGGTAGCTTAAGGTTGTATGTTTAATTTTATTCTAAAAATGTTTTGTTAATTGCTTAGGGGTGGGGATATTACCCTTAGTATTGTATTGCTCTGTTAATATTTGTTCCACATATTGTTGAATAGTTAATTATAGCAATAGTGAAAGTCACCATTGTTTGCCTTTTATACAAGACATTGTGTATAGTAGATTGGATCTCAGGGCATATAAGCACAAGAGACAAAGTACTGCACACAAAACCAATACCAGGATTTAGGAACAAACAAGTTTACAGATCCACCTGAGTGCACCTAGAATACAACACATTAACAGAAGGCACATCCCATATATAACACAGGCACAACTAATTACTCTAAAGTCTACAAGGGTATCAAATATGCACTCTATCACACTCACATCGGTGAATGTAAACGGCTTGAATAGCCCCGAAAAGAGATCTATGGTGTTTAGGGATCTAAATAAGAACACGGGAGACATACTGTTGATACAAGAAACCAACTTTAAGAGAGGCCGGGAACCAAAAATACTGTCTCATCAGTACAGAAACACATATCTGGCCTCAGGTGCAACAAAGAAAGGGGGGGTGGGCATATTGTTCAAGAATACAATTCAGTTTCAACCCACATATATAGAGAAAGATAAAAATGGAAGATACATTATTTTGGTGGGACTTCTATTTAACAGGCCAATCACTATTGCAAATGTCTATTTGCCAAACAAAGACCAACACCACATATTTAAAACAGTGTTTCACTCGCTGCTAGTACATACCAAGGGGATTCTGTTTTTGGGGGGGGGACCTTAACTTTCCGATGGAACCGCAGGTGGACACGTCTACAGGCTCCACCAGCACACCCAAACGGGTAATTAAAAACATCAAGAGTCACATGCACCAACTTAAGATACATGACGTATGGAGAGCATTGAACACAAACACCAGAGATTACACATATTACTCAAACCCACATAACACATTTACCAGGATAGACTACATATTCTCAGACAAGATGGGGCTATCCATGATTATAGACTCTAAGATTCTACCCACCACCTGGGCAGATCACGCCCGGTGCAATGTTCAATAGATTGGCCAGATATCCCACCGAGAACATACACCTGGAGGTTAGATGAGCATATGCTAGGAAACCCTCTACACAGACAAGCAATATATAGGACACTGGCAGAATACTTCAAAGAAAATGTGGCGGCAAGCACATCGGACAGCATTGTCTGGGAGGCACATAAGTGTGTAGTAAGAGGAGAACTAATAGCAAGAAAGGCTAAGGAAAAAAAGGAAAACAGACAATTCCTAAACTCCACATTAGCGCAGATAGGGTACTGGGAGAAAATGCACAAGCTGAATCCACAATCTAAAGACACACTAACCTCACTACAAAAGGCTAGGCAATCACTGAAAAATTATCTAACTAGGGAATATCAAAGAAAAGCCTCCTACCTAAAACAAAAATATTTTGATATAAGAGACAAGACAGGCGGAGACTTCCGGTGGGCGGGCGCACCAACAGGACGCAGAGGAAAAGAGCTCCGTGTAAACGGAGGAAAAAAGCAAGTAAATTAACTGCTTTAAGCGCCCCACGGCTCCAATCCTAGGCGGTATCTCTCAAGGTAACCGTCGGACCCTTGATAGAGCACGGAGCAACCATCAAGCTCCACATCGGAGGGACATACGCAATATCGCCGAAGGGCGGACTGCCGCAGCTGCCACCACTCACTGGGAAGGGAGGAAAACTTCAACGCTAGTGAGCGAACAGAGACATTGTAAGTGATTGAGACACTGAAGCTGGGTCTGAAGGGACAATCGACACACATATTCTATACCGATAAGCATTTGGGCGCGAAACCAAGCGCCATTTTGAGCCCAGCTTCTCACTCACCACAGATCCCTCATACAGTAGTTCAGGAATTGTGGCAATTAAAGACATAATAAAGCACTACACAATAACTACCCACTAAAAAAAAAAAAAAAATTTTTTTAGAGACTGCAGGCTGGAAATTAGAAAAGCAAAAAAACAAAGCATTTGCAGTTCAACTCCTGGAAAACCGAAAGTAAAGACACAGGACACACAGAACTCTCAACCCCTTACATCACTTGGACAAGGGTAAAACAAGATCTACACTAAAGGGGAGGAAGGGGACAACAGAAAACACAGCAAATAGATTGCAGGGAACTGTGGAGACTGACTAAAACAGCCGCACTATCTGCTCCACTCGCACTGCTCCCCTTTTCTTGAATTTCTCAACTGTGAGACAAGCAGTGAATATGGCACACTAAAAAACAGCCATAATCCCCCCCCTCCTGAAAACCCTCTGTATCTTCGGAAAATACTGATTTCAGACATATGTTTTGACCCTAGAAAATTTCACTCTTCATTTAGTAGTCCTTGAAACTAGACCTGTTTGCATGCAGAGATATTTTTCGCCATACCATAAGAAAACTGACACTATGGCCTCGCTTCCATTGAGTCGTTAAAAATGGAGCCGTAAGCTACCGAAGCGGACGACAGCTAAAGGTAATTTACGGCTCCATTTTAGTACCAGGTTTCCATTGAAAAGATTAGCGTGTTGCGCGCAGTCGCTCTTTTCGGCCGTACGTAAGTTTGCGTTGCCAACCGATGTCGGATTTGTCGAAAAGCGCGCCATAACAAGTGCATTGCCATGGTAACCCGACCTCTGTCTATAAGAATAACGGTTTGCGCCTGCGCTCTTTACCTGTGATCGCCTCTAGAGAGAAAGACACGGGAGCTAGTTGCGTTGGTAGGAGTTTTGGGTTTTTGAGAGTTGTTTGAGAGTTAGTGGAGAGTTTGATATTTGATTTCCATATATTCTTATTGTAGGCCTCATATAATATTAGGAACACACACACACACATCCATACATTAGTTAATTAACACACATTAGTTTATACACACAAATACACACACACACACATACACACTTTTATTTGATACAAACACATTCACATTTTTTTTTTCATTAACCCCCATATCCCCATCTTCCTTTATTACTCCTTTCATTAATCCCCTTATTCCACTTCCCATCCCCCCTTTGACTACCCTTCCCTTCCTCACTATATAACTTGTTTTTTTATATATACATTTTGCCCATCCTATTTTTTTTTTTTTTTAACATCCCATATTTTTTGTTTCATTTGACTATATAGCTCACCCCTTTCTTAATTTGCATCCCTTATTATTTTTCTATAATTTTGTTCTAATCCTCCTTAGTTTTTCCTTTTTCATTTACATCCCTTTGTTTATTTTCACCCCCACATTTTATTTTTATTTTGAGGGATATAGAATAGAGATAGTTAGGGTCTAGATAGGTTAGGTAGTTAGTTTTGGGGCTATTTAATTTAGGGTTTAGTTAGGTGAATTAGTGTAGTTAGGTAAGCTAGGGACTTTAGTGTTAGGTTAGAGTTAGGGAGGAAGGAGAAAGGGATGGATAGGCCTAGTGGAGTTGGGAAGGGGGTGGCTAGGGGGAGGGCAGTGGTGAGGGTGGATAGAGGGAGGGGGAGGGGGGAAGTAGGGAGTAGTATGGGCAGGAATAGGGGCCGAGGTTTGGGTGGAGGATTTGTCCTTCCTCAAACCCTGGCAGAGGAGGGAAGGAGAGAGGGTGGAAGAGGAATGGAGGTGGGAGGAGTGAGGAGGAGTCAGCCTCAGCTAGGCACAAAAAGAAAAGGGAAAGTGGGGCAGACTGTGGCAACTGGGGGTGGGGCTGGTGGTAGCCTGTCACAGCCTGCAGGGACAGAGGAGGTAGAGAGGGCTGGTCCCCAGTCACAGGAGGGAGAGTCTGTGTCTGCTGGCCCTTCAGGTGTGAAGGGCAGGCTAAGAGAGGAGAGGTACTCTGAGGAGGAAAAGGAGGCTCTTGTTGAGGCATACTTGGAGAGGGCAGCTCAGCTGGAGAACCCTAACCTGAGGCCGGCTGTCCGGAATAAGCTGTGGGAGGAGATTCGAGTGGCAGTCAGCTGCTTAGGACGTAATCGTTCTACTGCCAGCATTAAACACCGCTATCATGACTGCAGGAGGGAAACCAAAGCTAAGCTGGCACAGCAGGCCAAATATGCACGTGGGACAGGTGGTGGTCCTAGCAAGAGGATACACCTAAGGTCATGGGAGGAGATGCTGTCCAATGTCATCTCGGATGAATCTGTTTACGGATGTAAGGGGACAATGGACACCTCTGTGCCACCTGAAGAGGTGTATGAAGGTGAATATTCAATATTAAATATAACCATATATGTGATGTATATATGTTGTATATCATAAATACCCATCTGTGTTTAGCTATGAATCTAAATTTACATAGTTGTATTTAATATGTTCAGCAAGCACTCTGTATTGTATATCTGCTCCGACAAGCAAGAATATTGATAATATAATATCCAAGAATATTAAGCATTTCATATAAATCATGTGTCATTGTCCTTAAAGGGACACTGTACCCAAAATATTTATTTTGTGATTCAGATACAGCATGCAATTTTAAGCAACTTTCTAATTTACTCCTATTATGAATTTCTCTTCATTCTCTTGCTATCTTTACATGAAAAATAAGACATGTAAGCTTTTTTTCTAGGTTCAGAACTCTGGACAGCAGTTTTTGATTGGTGGATGCATTTATCCACCAATCAGCAAGGACAACCTAGGTTGTTCACCAAAAATGGGCCACCATCTAAACTTACATTCTTGCATTTCAAATAAAGATACCAAGAGAATAAAGAACATTTGAAAATAGGAGTAAATCCGAAAGTTGAATAAAATTGCATGCTCTATCTGAACAAAAGAAAATATTTGGGTACAGTGTCCCTTTAACAATGTTCCTTTAAGACACAGTCTATAAAGATTCCTCAGTTATGGTCATATATGCTTTGATTTTATCCCAAACACACTATATGTATGTATGTGTGTGTGTGTGTATGTGTATGTATGTATGTATGTGTGTATGTGTGTGTGTGTGTGTGTGTGTATGTGTGTGTGTGTGTGTGTGTATGTGTGTGTGTGTACATATATACACATAAATATGGAATATAATAGTCTGTATTGTTATGCTACAAAGTAATATATTCTATTAGATAGATAATGTAAACATACCGTATATTTATTTGTAGGTTCCGAACAGGAGGAGTATGAAGCTGCACCAACACCACAGCAGGATGTTCCTACATTCACTGAGGAGGATGAGGATATCTATGGTGACACTACCTCCTATATCAGCCTCTTAGAAGATGATATGCAGCAGCCTAGGGCATATGAGGTGGAGGATGTATCATGCCCTTCTCCATCTACTTCGGAGACAACATTTCATGTTTTGGGTTCTGAACCCCAGCAGACTCATCCTCCTCAACAATGGCAGTTCATGCATACTTCGCAGCAACAAATGGCACAGCCCCCACAGCTGCACCCACCGCAGCAGATGATGCACCCCCCACAACATCCTCCTCAGCAGCAGATGATGCACCCCCCACAACATCCTCCTCAGCAGCAGATGATGCACCCCCCACAACATCCTCCTCAGCAGCAGATGATGCACCCCCCACGACATCATTATCCTCAGCAGCAGATGATGCACCCACCACAGCAGCATACAGATCTGCATCATCTGTACTATATGCCTCCCACTCCTATGGCACAACAGGAATCCACACCACCACCCACTGCACCCACCAATGTATTGCCAACAGTGCCATCACAGACAACCTCACAGTCACCAATACGGAGAGACAGCCCTGGAACCAGCCAATTATTAGTTCCTGAGACACCAAATGTACAACAGGGTCCGGCACAGTCCCAGCAGGATGATCTACTGAGGCTCATACATAGAGAGCTTAGGCTGTCCAGGCTCCAGCAGCAGCAGGATTTGAGAAGGATACAGAGCCAAATGGACATCCATAATGCCTCACTCGTCCGCCTGGCAGAGGCAGTGGAGAGGCTCGCGGATAGGCCCCAAACTCCATCCTCCCTTGCATCCTCTGTCATCTCCCTGCAGGACCCTGAATCGCGGTTATTAGCCTCACATTCAGCTGGTGGGCGTCGCACAAGACGCCACACTGCCCCCCTAAGTACCTCTCCTCCAAAGGCAAAATCCCGCCGCAAGAATTAATTAATATTCTTTTTTTTCAACCCAAGATATATCATATCTAATTTTTGCACTAAAGCACTTTTTTAAGTGCGATTTTCATCTCATAAATATGCATCCATTTTTCTAATCCAAATTTGAACATATATCTTAATATTATTCTAATAGCTGTTTATCTGCTAAAAATTAACAGCTTTATTCATTTTTATTTCACATGATGTCAATTAATATGCAGGTGTACATTGTTGATAAATTTATGTGTCCTTTTATTGAGGATATCATATTATGCCGTTTAAGAATACTTGGGGATACGTGTCTGAAATTTATACAGTATATGCTATCTAACATAAGTCAACGTGACATGTGTAAATGTTATGATTTATATTCCACAAGCATATGTTGTTTGCTCCTTCAGATGAAGCTAATAAGGGTTATACAGTTATAGAAGAGTTGAAAAGTAAATACTCCTTCCTGTTGATATGGCCAAATACCTTGCATTCATTCTTATAGTCCTATGTGGAATGTAATATCTGAAATATATACCTATCATGACTAATACCTATCATGACTAATGCACTCCTTTTTGTCAAGATTATTATTCAATATTTAGAATAATTAGATAAATGTATCTTTAGGATATTTATGCACTGATGTATATACAACATATATGTGATTGCCATGATATAGAGGTGATTAATACATTTTAATTGACATCATATGAACAGACACAGACTCTCCCTGGGACCAATGCACAATGCACTTTTAAAATGTTTCAATAACTCCATGTTAAAGACAATACTTCATATCTCTTGAAGTATGTAATATTAAGCACTTATGTATTTTGGTTAATAGTCTAAATATTGCAAATGTATTATCTGCTTTAGCAGACATGACATTACATATATTTTATAAATATTAGTACTATGACACATTATAACTTTAATGTGTCATCGTTTTGTATTGAATAAATATGATTTTCACATTGAAAATTACATTTGAATGAGGGTAAATCTGTAATAATAAAACTCATCTTCATGATAAACAACTTATTTCCTTTGAATTATTTTTCTATATGTATTGAGATTATATATAGCATCCCTGGGCAAAGGTTTCATTTTGAATAGGTAGATATTTTATTTATTTTTATAATATTTTACCAGGAAAGATACATTGAGATTTCTATGGTTTTCAAGTATGTCCTGGGTCCACAAAACATTGCATTGATACAATGGGTACAATAAAATAAAAAAAAATAATAATACACCATATATGCACAAAAATTTAACATAGAACCGGTAGGAAATATATAATCAACAATGACAGGTGCATTCTGTTTTGAGATATGTAGAGAGGGATCTCTTAAAGGATATTAGGCATGGGGAAGGTTTGAAAGTGTGCGGGAGGTCGTTCCATAATTGTGGTGCTTGCATATATTTTTATATGCACATACATATTGAAATTTCTATGACAACATGGGTGCAAATATTCCTATACATAGGACCAATAAATGTAGCATATATAATGTTATTTGTACATTGAAACACTCATAATATTTTTGTGATTTGCTATTTCAATGAGAAACAGGCCTCAAAAAGCTCTTTTTTCCTCCTTTACACCTAGTTGAGCTGGGGGTAATATTTCTCAATGTATCGACAGCCTCCGACAGTGTATTAACGGTTAGCGCTTTCAATGGAAACCTGGTATAATTTATCGATTAACGGCTTCTATTACTTTCTATGGGACGCGAAAATCTTTTCGGCAGCCGAAGTCCGGCAGCCGATATTGAGGTATAACGCGCCATTGGAAACAGTCGTTAAACGCTATTGCTTTCGACAGCATATTTAACGGTTTGCGAGTGCACGCAAACTGAATTACGACTCAATGGAAGCGAGGCCAATGTCGGGAAGGCAGAAACAGCCAGATAGGCGCAATAAAAACCACATAGAAGCTCCAGAAATAGAACATTCAAGAACAGATGCTTCAGATCTCCCTGCACAAGATACACATCCAATAGTATCCCAACTCTCTGCCCTTTTCTTACCCAAGATTGAGCAGCTCCAGACTGGTATGGACACGCTCTCAACAGACTTTAAAGCTTTCTCATCACGTCTCACTAGTGTAGAGCAGAAAGTGGAGGAGAGTGAGGAACGACACAGAGAAACTTCATCATCTATCACCAACCTCCAAAAACAAAACAAGATGCTACAAGCCAAGCTGGAAGACTTGGAAAACAGGTCGAGGCGGAACAATATTCGTATAGTTGGAGTTCCAGAATCCATCCCATCAAGAGACTTGATAGAATTTGCAGAAACGATTCTCCCAGGCCTCTTAAAACTCCCAACCACCAGTATACCATGCGTGGTTGAAAGGGCCCACAGAATTGGAATGTTGCAGAGAGATAATGTAGAAGACAGAGCCCCAAGACAGATAATGGTGCGTTACCTTAACTACAAGGACAAAATGTCGATGATTAGAGCTTACAGACAAATGCCAAATATCACATTCGAAGAGAAAAAGATATACATCTTTCAAGATTACTCGGCAGAAGTCACGAAGAAAAGGAGAGAATTCTCACCATACTGTAAAGAACTAATAGCTCAAGGAGAGTCAGTGGCGCTGCTATACCCAGCCAAACTAAGGCTGCAAACAACGCAAGGCCCGAAAGTGTTTGAGACCCCACAACACTTACAGATATTTTTGGACCAAGTGAAGAGACCCCTAGGCAACATGCAAAGAGAGAGAAGGGAAGAGGACGCTGAAACTTGAAACAGGAAAGTATTTTAAGACTCTTGGGACAAATGACATCCAAGGCTTAACAGCCTTAACAGACCTAATAGAGGGTTGTTAAGAACTCAAAGTGGTACTACCACGGATTAAATAACCAAACTAGAGAATAGGGGAGGGGGGGAGGGCTAGTGGGATTATTTGAAGTTCATTTATACAGTTATTCAATTGTTCAGTGTTTTGTTATCTTGTTTATTTAGTTGCTAACTTGATGTATCTGTATTATTGTTCCACAAAGGAGATCTAACTTCCTGCCTACATTCTATAACTCACCAATACAGCTAAAAATTGATAGTCATCTAACTGTGAATTCTACTTGCAGAACCAGGGTAAAGGAAATTGATCGGAATCCAGGCATTTTGGTAAGACTGTACTCTCTCCCTCTACCAACCAGCAGTAAGTAAGAACACCACAAGTCACAATCACAACCATAAATTACTATTGAATTGACTAGCTTGCATATACCTAGAGAAACACAACATGAAAATTGTGTCATGGAATGTGGGGGGTATCACATCCCCTATAAAGAGAAAAGCCATACTAAAATACCTTAGAAATCAGAAAGCTGACATTGCTATCCTTGAAGAAACCCACTTATCAAACATCGAACACCAAAAACTGAGACAGGGGTGGGTAGGGGAGGTGATCCATACCACATATGAGGCAAAGCGAGCAAGAGGAGTTGCTATCCTTTTTAGGAAAAACTTCGAATATACTATTGACAAACAACAAGTAGACACGAAAGGGAGGTACCTACTCATTAAAGTACAGTGTGAAAAAAAAACCTTAACTATTGGGGGGGTATATGGCCCACACACTAACAAAAAAGAATTTTGGGGAGACTTAAGCAGCAAAATATTACAATTTGCAGACAACCAATTGATTTTGGGTGGAGACTACAACATAGTCCCGCAGACCCCAGCAGACAGGTTCAGAGACCCCACATCCAACATCATGCAGACCATTAATTTACGCAACACTAGAAGGGAATCCCTCATCCTATCCAAATTCCGAAACTCATTAGCACTAGCAGATATATGGAGAGACAAACACCCAGAAGAGAGAAATTACACCTGCTCGACCCCAGCTAAGAACACACTTTCAAGGATAGATTTGTTTTTGACAACCCACTCACTGGGACCCAGCATCACCGACGTAAACATTGACGTTCCCACAATCTCAGACCATGCACCTATCAGTCTCAAACTTAACCTGGTACCACGAAGGGAGGGACCCTGTAGATGGTTCTTCCCGAAATATCTCTACGGGGATGTTAACTTCAAAAATACACTGGTAGGGGAGTGGAGAACATATACGAATTTAAACAATGCACATAAAGATCACATCCAATTGTTTTGGGAGACAAGCAAAGCAGTCATGAGGGGAGTAATAACCTCATACGCGGCAGGCAAATTAAAAAAGATGAGAGTAAGAACGGAGCTATTGCTTAGAAGAGTGTTAAGTGCCAGAAATAAATACTTGCGTAATCCTACCACCACCACTAAACACAATTACATAACAGCAAAAGCTGAGAGAGACACAGCACTCAACCAAGACACAAGGAGGGGAATGACAGCGATGCAAGCAAAGTTCTACAGATTTGGTGACAAAACCGGAAAGTTCCTAGCTAGACTTACCAAACTTACCAAACCCAACAGATATATCAATGCCATTAGAGGGGGAGACACAATACATACAACCACACCGAGCATACAGGCAACTTTCAATAAGTACTATCAAACACTATACAGGGGAACTGAAGTAGACAAACAAAAACAAGACCTATTCTGGGAATCCATATCCAACCCATGTATATCAGAAGAACACTTAAATCTTTTGAATTCGACAATATCAGAGGCAGAGACCTTGAGAGCTATAAACACTCTTTCACTTGACAAAACCCCTGGACCTGACGGCCTACCCGGGGAATATTATAAATTGCTGGGAGTGAATGTGACGCCAACTTTAACCGCACTTTATAACAGAATTATGACAGGTACAATTACCCCAAATTACCGTTTCACGGAAGCCAATGTTAGCATTATTCCCAAAGCGAATAGAGATCCACTCCTACCTCAATCTTACCGCCCTATATCGTTAATGAATCAGGACTATAAATTACTGACAAAAATTCTAGCAGACAGACTGGCAATAGCCTTACCCACTCTAATACACACGGACCAGACAGGCTTCGTAAAGGGACGCTCGTCAGTTTTAAACATCAGAAAACTCCAATTCATTCTAACACACTTCTGGAACAAGAGAGGGGAGGGGGGAGGGGGGACCCAGGCAGCGTGTGCGCTGTTGGTGGACGCGGAAAAGGCCTTTGACATGGTCCTATGGGATCATCTTTACTACACACTGCACAAATTTGGTATCACAGGTCTTTTCGCGCACACGGTCAGGGCACTTTACGCTAACCCTAAGGCATCCATACTAATCAATGGGATCCCCTCTCCCTCCTTCCAACTGGGCAGGGGAACCAGACAGGGGTGCCCACTTTCACCCCTGCTTTTCGATCTGGCGATCGAGCCCCTGGCCATAAAAATAAGGACAGAAACAGAAGGGTTGTGGGTGGGAGAAGTAAAGTGTCACCTGTCGCTTTTTGCTGATGACATGATACTCTACATCCAGAACCCGAAAGAAAACATTTCACAAATAATGCAAATCATACACCAATTTGGCCTTGTTTCGGGTTACAAGATAAACACGGACAAATCAGAACTGATCTGGTTGAACAAGCAGTCCACACACATAGACCTACCATTTAGTTTCAAACACGTCACAGACTCCTTCACATACTTGGGAATTAAACTCTCGATAGACCCCAAAAAATGGTACCAACTGAACTATCACCCCCTAATTAAGGATATACAAGAGATGTTACTTAGATGGGGTAAATTACCTGTCTCGATGGCGGGAAGGATAGCTTTAATTAAAATGATTATATTTCCAAAGCTTCTTTATCTGTTCCAAATGATACCGGAAATTATACATAAGACTGACTTAATTCAGCTAAACAAAACATGCCTTTCCTTTGTGTGGGCAAAGAAAAAACATAAAATACAAGCTTCCAGGATGATGGCAGAGATTGGTTCAGGGGGATTTGCGCTTCCCAACTTCGAGGCATATTGCGGGGCAGCCCAAATTAAATACATACTAGATTGGCTAACTGGAACCCAACATTTTACAATACCGGCACTAGAAACACAACCAATATCTCCTTGGTCATTACAAGCTATCCCACACATGTCGCCCAACCAAACCACCAAACTCCTAAATGAATACCCTATGCTACTTCAACCTCTTCGAGCCTGGTGGAAAATGTCTAAGAAGCTCCAGTTTGACCACAGATACACAAAATATCTCCCATTAAGTGGAAATCCAGAATTCCCAGCGGGAATAGACACTGGAGTATTCATCACATGGAAAACTAGAGGATTAGCCTCGGTCTCCCAGTTGATAAATACCTTGGACATGACGATTAAACCTTTCCAAGAATTACAAACGCAATATGACCTGCCACACAGACATCACTTTGCATACTTACAGGCAAGACATTACATTAAAGACTTACTCAAACATGACGAATTACGGAATCAAAATCTGGGAACTAATAGATTAATACACAGAAAAGTACAGGGAGAAACATCCATTTCCCACACATACAAACTCTATATGCAACAGACCAACGATTCAGCAATGAAACACATTGGTGACATATGGTCGGCTATATTGAACACAGACATCTCACCAGATATAGTAAAACGAAGCATAGAGAAAGTGAGAAAGGCTACGCTATCGGTGGTAAACAGAGAGTCACACACTAGACTTATACACAACGCGTACATACCCCCGAGGATTTATAAAAAATGGAGACCAAACTCAGAAGGAACCTGTCAAAAGTGTAGAGCACCTGAGGCAGACATAATCCATATGATATGGAGCTGTCCAAAGATTAACAGATTTTGGGCGATGGTGGAGCATTGGCTACAATCAGCCTTCAAGATATCCATAAACATTTCCCCCGCCATGGTAGTATTTCTACATACCCCAACACCACACTCAGGGAGCACAGGAAAATTGACTAGCAATGTAATTTTACAAGCCAGGAAACTGATCTTCAAGGGATGGTTGGGTGGTAAAGCCCCCACGATCCCGCAACTCAAAGCAGGCATGCAGAGCCAACTAACAGTAGAGGCCGTAGATGCAATGACAGATGTGCAGAGTAGAACTAAACCCTTTATTCAGAAATGGGAACCATACATTCATACATTGGACATTTCCATGCAAACACGTATCTTGTATCCTCTTAGGAACACTGAATTCTTACTAGGAGAGCGTCTCAAAGGAAATTGGGAATTTCTCTATAATGAGAGAAACAGAAACCAAAGGAACATAACATAATAGACACATTAACAAATAGTCAGTTGATCTTGCTGGAGAGGGAGAGAGGAGGTAATCTGGAGGGTAACTTTAAATGTGAGAGGGTGAGACTGCTGCGGGGGGTGGGTAAATTGAGGAGAGATGAGGGAGGAGGAAAAAATAAAAAAAAGGGGGTTCTGTAAAATCAACCTTCAAGTTGATCTAAACATACTGTAATGAAGTCAAACTTGACACTGTATCTGTACAATATTTGTTGATTTATGGTAACCTCTGAAGAATAAATAAAGTTTATAAAAAAAAAAAAAGACAAGACAGGCACTTCACTGGCAAAAGCCCTGAAAAGACGGCAACTGAACACACATATACATTACATTAAAAACAAACAAGGGTTAATACATAATGACAGCAAAAATATTGCAGAGACGTTTAGGCAATATTATACGTTTCTATATAACTTAACAGAAGAGATCACACCACAGAATATAGAAGATTTTTTATCAGATATTGACCTCCCTACTTTGGATGCAGACGAAGCTAAGGGCCTACAACTCCCTATAACAGTAGAGGAAATAAAAAAAGCTATAAAATCCATGCCAAATGGCAAAAGTCCGGGCCCGGATGGATTCAGTATGAAATACTATAAAATATTCCCTCACCATTTACTAACCCCATTAGCAAGAATGTTCAACTCCCTTTTAAACTCTAATGGATTCCCAGAGAGCATGCTAGAAGCCCACATAACTGTTCTACCGAAACCAGGTCGGGAACGAAATAGGCCAGAGAATTTCCGACCAATATCCCTTTTGAACTCAGACGTTAAGGTCTTCGCCAAAATTCTAGCTTACAGAATGAATAAATTCCTACCCCATCTTGTAAACACAGATCAAACAGGCTTTATTCCAGGAAGGGAAACTAAAGATAACACCCTAAAAGTACTACAGCTTACATCATATGTCAAACATAACAAAATCCCGGCGGTCCTAATATCCACGGACGCCGAGAAAGCTTTTGATAGGGTAAATTGGCAATTTTTAAAAGCAGTTCTGCACAAAATGAAATTCGGCGATAAATTAATACACTATGTTTTTTCCCTTTATACATGCCCCTGGGCAAGAATTAAAGTGAATGGAACTCTGTCAGATAAACTACAGATACAGAACGGCACCAGACAGGGGTGCCCTCTTTCCCCTGTCTTATTCACTATTTCCATAGAGGCCCTGGCCCAAAAAATTAGGAATAACCCACTAATCAAAGGCATCCAAATAGGAGACACTGAACATAAATTGGCTCTTTATGCTGATGATGTTCTGCTCACTCTTACGGATCTTGAGACATCTTTACCAGAGACACTAAAAGTTTTTCAGAGCTATGGGAAAGTATCCCACTTCTTAATAAATACAAATAAATCCGAATTGTTAAACCTAACATACGATGAGATAGAGTTTCAACGCTTAACACAAAACTGCCCACTTAAAATACAAAAAACAAAACTAAAATATCTAGGAATATATCTATCACCTGACCCCAAAGTGATATTCCAATCTAATTATAAAGAATTAGAAAAAACACTAATAGCTGACCTCTCCAGCTGGAGGAGTAGATCCATATCATGGCTAGGTAGAATCAACGTCATAAAAATGAATGTTGTCCCCAGACTTCTATATATACTACAAACCGTCCCAATACACCTCCCACAACAATATATCTCCAAGATTCAATCTCTGTTAGAACAATTTATTTGGCAGGATATTAGACCCCGAATCGCCAATCAAACTATGTACATGACCAAAGAAAACGGGGGGTTGGGAGTCCCAAATATCATTAAGTATAAAATAGCAATAGCCCTACAGAATCTGGTAGAGTGGTGCACTAACAACACCCACAAACAGTGGGTACAAATAGACAGACATATATTAGGGATGCGCAATGCTGGCATAGCAGCATGGCTCCCGGCTAAAGATAGGCCGACACTTATTCAGCACTACCAGGTTATGGAGGAGTTCTTCCAGACATGGGACAGACTAATAAACACCACAACTCACATATCTGGTGCCTCTTCACCCATGATGTCCATCAGCCATAGCTCTGCCCTGCACTGGATACATAAAGACGAACAAAAAAACATGGGCACCCACATTAGGAATAGAATTATCTCAATATTCCAACATGATGGAACAACCAAACCCCTAGACATGATATTGGAATCCCACCCAGACATTAAGCTGAACTGGTATTCATACAGACAAACTTGCCACTTCATTCTAACTCATCCAAAGAGACAGTACCTGACCAGAAAGCTGACGCTATTTGAAACCCTTTGTCTATCTAACGATACACCAAAGCACTTAACTTCAATACTATACAGTTATTGATAGGAAACTCACAGACAACACCCAGCTACACTAGAACGTGGGAAAAGGAGCTGGGGCTAGACATTCCGGACAAAGATTGGCAAGGTGCTTTCCTTGAAACCAAAAAATCCTCTATCTCAGTCAGGGTATTGGAAACCAACTACAAATTTCTCACACGCTGGTATCTCACCCCTAGTAGACTATGCAAAATATATAAGACAGCCAGCAATAAATGCTGGAGGGGATGTGGGGAGGTGGGTAATATGACTCACATTTGGTGGAGCTGTGACAGACTGGACTCTTTCTGGTTGGAGATTCTAAAACACATGTCAGATTTGGTAGAAGAGCGAATACCCAACGACCCCTTAATACTTTTATATATGTCTCTCCCCAAACTCAATAATAAAATAGCCAAGCATCTGCTCATACTAATGATAAACAGTGCTAAATCATTAATACCGAAACACTGGAAATCGGACACCCCACCCACAGTAGAGGAGTGGAAAGAACAGGTGGAGAACCTGCTCCATCTGGAAAGATACCATCACTTACAATCAGGCTGTAAACAGGATTGGTTCTCTAGGAGAGAAGCAAAAACAGAGCGCATCCACGATCTAAGTGTAGTAGTGAAAGTCACAGTTTATTCAAATATATAAAACAACAATTGCACACTCACAAACGAGGCTTTGCTCAGAAAACAGCGTGTATAACAGTCCCTTCTCCTAAGATTATGGGCGCGGCCTTATGCGTTTCGCGGGCTCCTCCCGCTTCGTCAGAGGACACGCCCATAATCTTAGGAGAAGGGACTGTTATACACGCTGTTTTCTGAGCAATAGCCGGCTTTCATTGCACATAAATTAACAGCGGTATTCACACGATCTCCTTATTCACGCATATATTGAGTTTCCCCAACCGTAGCAGTACACTCTTTTCCCCTGTTAAAGCCACACATTAATATAGGCATCAGGAACACAGTGGGATATTGGAAGGAGTCTGTAATATCGCTGGAGGGATTTGAAGCCTTGTATCTGCTGAATGTACCAACATACCTCATATGTTTGAGGGCTCGTTTGTGAGTGTGCAATTGTTGTTTTATATATTTGAATAAACTGTGACTTTCACTACTACACTTAGATCGTGGATGCGCTCTGTTTTTCCTTCTCTCCTAGAGAACCAATCCTGTTTACATCGTTATTTGAAGCCTTGGAACAGACACCGCCGGGCATATAAGGAGCAGCAACCCTAGACTGACTTTTGGATTAAGTACAAAAGACTTTTTACTTACATAGTGATATTACATCACATTACCTTTTAAGTTTGTGGACATTTTTGTTCTTATTAACTAATTATTTATTTCTTTATTTATTGGTTGCATTTGAACATTGGGTTCTGTAATCTGCTCTTTTATTATATGAGCAGTGTGTTTATAGACCAATTGCCCTATATATAGTATTAACTGTATACCAACACATTATTATATTTTAACTCTATAAGAGCATTTGTATAGCTGGGACTTCATATCTAGCTATAATATTATTTGTATCTGTGGCGCCGTCCATTTTTAGGATAAGTGTGACTTACAATCAGGCACCACAGAAACACACGAACTAATGACACTCCTATGGAAGCAGCACTTCTCGGTAGGCTAAAATAATAATGATCAAGAAAGGAATAAAAGTCTGTTGACTCAATGATGTTTTGCTGGAAAAAACTTGTTTTATTGCGAAAGTCCAAAACAAGTTGAAGTAAGCAAAAGTAAACAAAGTAAAGTACAAGCAGGTCACAGTGAGGGACGCCTGACGCGTTTCGCGCATGCGTAGATGCGCTTCTTCAGAGGCTAATTAGTTAATGGCCAATACAACTATTTAAACAATACAACCACCAATCCTAGGGTAGCTGTTGGGGATGGCCAATGGGTGCTACATATCCAAGCTGCAGTGTGTTAACATATAATATGTAATTAAGGTATATTACAGATAGTTGCTGTTTGGAAAGGGCACATCAAAATACAGAATTCACTGTTAACAACTCTTCAAAATATATAAAACATGTAAATAAACAATAATCCCTTAGGAACCGGACGGAAACAATACCTATAAATGAGATTATAAAATGAAATAAAATAAAATTTATGTACTAGGAATCAATGATTAAAAGTAAAAATTAAAAGTAATGAATGGGAAATAAATGTGACTGTGTCATATGGTTTGCTGTTCGTCCTAGAATAACATAGATGTGAATATGATATACTTAGTCCCAAGAATGTCTCAATAAGGCATAATTCAGGCAAGATAGGGGGTGAACCAGGACGGGGTCTGAAAAGCCCCCTCGGGGAATCTTTATACTGAACACTTGCTTTGCTCTTTTGATTATTTGGCTAAAATAATATATCACAACCCAAGTAGAAACTTAGGTATCTTTTATAAGGCTCACACACATGTTTGGTAATTGGGGTTGGTAGAGATGCAGATGTAGATGTTAATGGCTGGATGTGGTTGGCATATCAGGGAAACAGGTAAATCATAGATAAATGACGCTTTGTGTTCTTAGGACATGTACTGTGTCTTCAAAACCCCTTTTCTCTACCCGATTGTGGGAAAAAGATTTATACAAGTTGCTAGATCAATTTCATTTAACTTGTTGTTCTCTCCAATAGACTTTGCCAGATATATGGAACAAGCACTGTTTTGGAAAGTGTGTCACCAGTGTGGTAAAATTGAGAGACTTTAGATGATATAAATGTTAAAATAACTATGATTGCATATTGTTACAAAATACTATTGAATACCTTGTATGACATTTTCGTTTCAATAAAACTGTGCATGTTTACCTACTAAAGGTTGTTTGTGCCTGCCCCTTTACGACTATGTGAGCAGGTGCCGACCTGCCCTTTAAAGTTGCACTGCCCTTTAAGGCTGTGCTGTGTGAACATTATTTTCTCAGCAGTTTGTACAGTTGTTACCGAGAGGGCTGCTGTAAGTGTCTGTGTACAGTCAACAGTTACAAATGTATAAAAACCTGTAGGCTGAGGGTTTGATACAATGTATCCATGTAGGTGAGCAGAGCTGGCTGGCTAGGGAAAGTCTATGGGGAAAACAGGGACTTTAAACCCCAAAATATGGCTCCCCTTTTTGTTCCTGGAGACACAAACACTGCAGCATTGTTGGTAGCCCTCATCTGAACCCCCATACCAATTTTTGAAGTAAAATAATGCGATATGGCCGAGAAAATTGGAAATTAACAACAAAATATAAGCAATTTCTATATCTTGGCCCATACCCTGGGTAATACTTACCAGTGAGACCCCCTCTCCTGAGGGGCGTGGACAGAGCTATCCACTCCCCTCATTTGCATAAAAGTCTAATGGAGATACCGCCTCATCCTCCTCCTAGAGATGTCCAGCCAGAAACAGGTGAACAAACTAGGGAAGGGAGCCTGGTAAGTATTACCCAGGGTATGGGCCAAGATATAGAAATTGCTTATATTTTGTTGTTAATTTCCAATTATCTTGGCCCCCCTGGTAATACTTACCAGTGAGAGAATACAGAGCAAACTTAAAAGAATGGGTGGGAAATAAACACAGAGTACACAAAAATACTGCAGCAAAAATATAAATATTTATTCCATAACAACAGATAATATCTTTTGACCAAATTTGGCAGCAGCTGATTGACGAACATCTAACTTATAATGTGAAATAAAAGTATTGTATGATTTCCATACTGCTGCTTGACAGATTTCTTCTGGAGAAGCGTTAGCTTGAAGTGCCCAAGAAGTTGATACAGCACTTGTGGAATGAGCCTTAAGCCCTTCAGGTACCTGTTCCCCATTTTCTTTATAGGCTCTTAAAATGGCCTGTACAATCCAGCGAGAAATAGTTGTTCTTGACGGAGCCTGACCTTGATGAGGACCTCCAGGGGCGATGAATAACCTTTCAGTCTTACGAATATCCTGGGTCCTTGATATGTAGATATGAAGACATCTGACCACATCCAAACGATACAAAACTTTAGTTTGAGATTCTGAGTTTTTAGGGCAAAAAGGAGGAAGAATAATATCTTGATGTTGATGAAAGTCAGATACTACTTTTGGGAGAAATTCAGGAACAGTGCGAAGCACTACTTTATCTTGATGAAATATAAGGTTAGAATCCTTAATTGATAGAGCTTGAAGTTCAGATACTCGGCGAGCCGATGTTATGGCCACTAAGAAAATAGTTTTCAATGTTAAAAACCATAAGGAAACTTCTCTTAAAGGTTCGAAGGGAGATTCTAGAAGAGAATCCAGAACCAAAGGCAGATGCCAGGATGGAATTCGTTTCTTGATAGATGGACGGATATGGGCCAAAGCTTGAAAGAATTGAATAATTAAAGGATTCTGTGCCCACCTAGTACCAGATATTGCATAAATTTAAACTTTAAGAGTTCTAGCACTAAGGCCTTTAAGAAAACCATCATGAAGAAAATCTAATAGATGAAATATCTTGATTTTTGCTGTAGAAATATCATGTGAAATCATCCAAGATGAAAAGATATCCCAAATACCGTAATATGCTCTGGATGTATTTCCCTTTCGAGCTTGAAGAAGTGTCTCAATGACAGGAGCTGAAATATTCAAGTGCTGTAATCTTGAGACTTCAGCAACCAAGCCGTTAATTTGAATTGGTGTGGATTGAGATGGATTACTGGTCTCTGATTCAGCATGTCCCAAGAGACTGGAAGATGCCATGGAGGTTGAATTGCTAGTTTGAGTACCAGAGGAAACCAAGGCCTTCGAGGCCAAAATGGAAGGATAACAATGAAGGTAGCCTGTTCTAGCAGAATTCTCTTCAATAACCTGGGAATAAGAGGCCATTAGATCGACTTCTGGAAGTCCCCAGAGACTGGTTTTCTTCCGGGACAACCATTTGTTCAGTTGCCATTCGATTGGAGAAATTCGAATCCTGCTCAAATAGTCTGCCTTAATATTCTCTCTTCCCGGAACGTAGAATGCAGAGAGAAACTGAATGTGGAGTTGTGCCCATTTGAAGATTGGAGATACTTCCTTTAATGCATTTAGACTTCCTGTACCTCTCTGGAATTGGAGATAAGCTGCCACTGTCCTGTTGTCGGTTAAGATCTTTACTGCTTTTCCTTCCAATAATTGCTGGAATGCTAGGAGAGCTAAGAACACTGCTCTGATCTCTAAAAGATTTGATGGAAGAGACTGATGTCTTCCTTCCCATGTACCCTGGGCATGCCTGTCCAGACAATGTGCCCCCCCAACCGGTCTTGCAGGCATCTATTTGAACAACAATCCAATTTAGTTCCTGAAGAGGAAGGCCCCTGGATAGATTCTTTGATTAGGACCACCAAAGAAGAGAGATCTTTAGATTCATGGGTACTTTGATTTTCTGACACAAACCCTTGCTTCTGTTGAATGCTTGTAGGAAATAGATTTGGAACGGACGTATTCTCCATCTGGCCCATCTCACCATATGGATCACTGAAGACATGTGACCTAAAACCTTCATCCATTGGCGGGCCGTAAGATAGTTGACATGGCGGAACTGTTAGAAGTAATTTAGAAGCAATTTGACTCGAATTTCTGGAAGAGACACAATCTCCTTCTGTGTGTCGAAGTGTGCTCCTAGAAAAACAATCTGTTGGCAAGGTAGAAGTTGACTCTTTTGAAAATTGATATTCCAGCCATGGTCCTGAAGAACTTCTAGAGGGATAGACATGTGTGCCAGCGCCTGTTGCTGTGAACTTGTCAATAGAAGAATGTCGTCTAAATAATGGATTATGAATAATCCCATTACACGTAACTCTGTTATTAGAGGAACCAATACCTTTGTACAGACCCTTGGAGCAGTAGATATCCCGAAGGGAAGGGCTAAAAACTGAAAATGACTATCTCCGACCGTGAAACAGAGAAACTTGCTGTGCTGTCTTGCAATGGGAATATGGAAATAAGCATCCTTCAAATCTATGGAAAGCAGGAGGGTTTTTGGTTGGATGATATTGATTACTGATAGAACGGATTCCATCTTGAAATGTTGAACCTTGAGGAAAGTGTTTAACACTCGAAGATCTAGAACTGGCCTCCAGGAACCATCTTTCATTTTGACCAGGAAGAGAGGTGAATAAAATCCCTTGTCGTGGTCTTGGATTGGTATCTCTTGAATAACGCCATTTCCCATGAGCTTGCTGACAAATTCCAATATTGCTTTTAATTTTACAGGATCCCTGGATAGTGGAGTTTTTACTAAGCATGGAAGGATAGGCTTTCTCTTGAACTCCAGATAATAACCGTACTGAAGAATCCCCAGAACCCATTGGTCTGAAATACTGGACACCCAGACCCCCCTGAAATTGAACAATCTTCCTCCCAAAGGAAGGATCTGGGTCAGCCCACCATCATTGCTTTTTAGCCTGAAAGGAAGGAAAGGACTTACCACGTCCTCTACCCCGAAACTGAAGGTTTGATCTTCCATCTTGATGCTGAAAGAATTCTTTCCTGGAAGAAACTTTAAAGTTTTGATGCATATTATGTTGTCTGTGAGCAAAGGAAGGATGTTTTCGGCCCTTGAAAACCTGTGGGAGGAAAGGACTCTTACCTCCTGTTCTCTTTGAAATTAAGGTTTCTAGTTGCTTACCAAATAGCATATCTCCTTCAAAAGGAAGAGTTAATAAATTCAACTTGGAGCCTGGGTCAGCTTTCCAATGTCGCAGCCACAATGCTCTTCTAACAAGGTTAGCAGTAGACACAGACTTTGCATTAAGCTCCAAAATACTGGTAGCAGCTGATAGACAAAAAGAAGTAACCATATTAAAATCTGCATGAAAAGACACAATATTTTCATTATCTTGAAAAGAATTACATAGGTTAGAAGACCACACTTCAGTAGCTTTTAAAGTTGAAAAAAGTGCAAGCAGAGGGTGAAATAAGACCCCTTGTTGAAGATAAAGTCTCTTTAAATTGTGTTCCATTTTTTTATCCATGACATCCCTAAATGATCCTGCATTATCTACAGGAAAAAACATTCTTTTTGAAAGTCTGGCAATTGCAGCATCAATTTTGGGAGCAGTAATAAACTGGTTATGCAGAGATTTTTCCAAAGGAAAACTTTTATATATTTTATCTTGAACTCCACTTTGTTTATCTGGCTTAGAAAAAATATTTAAATATATTGATTTCAAGGTATCAGAAACAGGAAAAAAACAGATCTGGAGAAGGATTTGAATTAAACCAATCGAATAATTTTTTAGACTGTTGATTTTAAATGCCCAGGGAACTTTTAATCCCCTTAATAAACTCAGAAACTTTTGTAGAATCTAACACCATATGCAAATCAGATTCTGAATCTTCCCCATCAGAAGCACAATCAAGGTTATGCAGATTTTCCAAAGAACCCTCAAGCTTCCACCATAAATCTGGCCAATACACACTTTACAAAGTTTCTTGTCCTCCAGCAATGATTATCACATAGGGAACAGGTGGGCAAAGGCTGGGCTGAATTACTATGAAAAAATATAAGCAACCAATAAATAATATGGCCTAAAAATAAAATAGTGAAATACATTTGCAACACCAAGGAAAAACAATGTTAAATCATACCTTATAACTGCCCCTGATTCCTCCTGAGCTGTAACAGGTTGGGACTCAGGCTGACCTGGAGCATTTTCATTCTCCATAGTGAGTACTACATATATAGTTTAGTTTGTAAGATAGAAAGCCCCAGAAGCTTATGGAGAATTAAATTTTTATGTAAACATAAAATTTGCACTAAGTCAGTGCACAACACTTACCAATAAAAAAGCGTTAATCCGTTAAGGTATCAGGTTGTTGAAAAAATAACAAGTCTCTAGCAGGGAGAAGGAGACGCAACTGCTGCAGACCACGCCGAGGCAAGCTTTATGCGCACGCGCACACAAAGAGGGAGCCCTCAGACACAGTCCCCGTGACGTCTGGTATTGATGACGTCACGGTAACATGGCGGCCCCCACATTGATAACGAAAAAATGAATAACCTACCGCCTTCGCCAATCTGGGTGATCACGGCCACAATGATAGATGACGCTAGCTGAAGCAATGTCAGCTTAAACACACAGGCCCAAGAAGCCAAGAAAAAACTAATCTTAAAACAAGCCCAGAAGGTAATGAACGGAGAGGGACTCCTACCCCTGTCCACCAACTGCAGGCTGGACAGAACTAGGAGGAGGATGAGGCGGTGTCTTCATTAGACTTTTATGCAAATGAGGGGAGTGGATAGCTCTGTCCACGCCCCTCAGAAGAGGGGGTCTCACTGGTAAGTATTACCTGGGGGGCCAAGATAATAATTTAGAACGCTAAACTCAGATTTTACCCTTGTTGATTTGCACAGATCTTTGGAATTTGTTAGAATAACCGAATAACGAATTTTGTACATACCTATAAAATAGTTACAGTCCTGCTTGGGACCCGCAGAGCACTGCTCACGCCGAGCACAAACTGATGCTAACTAGTCACACAACCCAGCTGTGCAACTAGAGTGACCACGTGTCCCGGACTGCCCGGGACAATCCCGCATTTTGCAGGTCTGTCCCTGGTCCCGGGCACCTTATGGGTGAATAGCCGCGCTTTACAAGAACCCAATAGATAGATAGATCATTGCGGGACAATGCAGTGTCCAGGAATGGATGGCTGCCCTCCAGTGCCGCCATGGCCATCAATCAGACAGAATCTCTGACTCCACCGGGGATTGACACAGCGAAGCCAGGAGGGAGGCGGGCTGCCTGCGCAGCTAGCAGGATGATGTCAGGTATGTTTCTGGAGGACACAGGAGGAGAAGAACATCCTGGTGGCGGGCGCCGCGCAATATCTAACCTAAAGTGCACTGTGCAGAGCAGCACACAGAGCAGACTCAGCAGAGTAGCGTGCGCAGATCAGATTCAGCAGACCAGTTATTATAGCAGACTCAGTCTCAGATGGGTAAGAATAGATTAGAACTACTAGACATTGAAACTTTCATCATATGCACACATAGCATAGTTAAATTATACTGATTAATTAGTATATTCATTACATTTTTATTTTATCATCAACCATATAAAAAAATATTTTTCATTATGATATACATTTTAAAAAATATATAGCAAAGGTAGTTTGATTCCCTGATGAGATGGGTGATGTAAAAAGTATGCCGCTCTAAGTAACTTTATGAAAGCATGTGTACATTGTACATCACCTGTCTAAAGTGGTGACCACAGTTTTTTTTAGGGGGGTCCCTGAGTGGCAGTTTGGAAATGTGGTCACCCTATGTGCAGCTAGCACTGCTGATTGAATCAGTGGACTTTATGTATGTGTTTAATCCCTTTTCAACGGTTGAACACATTGCATTAGACATTACAGATCTGCCTCTCTTAAAATGAAATGATCTAACAAATTAGAGCATGTAATTTTAACATTATCATTGTTCTTTAAGCACTACAGCTGCACAGTTGGTAGAATTGTGCAACTGGCTGTGGGATGCTTGGAACCAGGAATTTACTGCAGCTCTCAAGCATAATTTTACCTATGTGTCTCCTTTGCGAGGTTAAACACAAAACAATGAATATCTTTCAACAACACCAGCCAAAATATGGCTGCCGTGTGTCTTTAAGGTTTGGTTGGCAACGCGTATGTCGTCATCAAAAGCTGTCGCATAGTCATCAACGTCGTTTAACGTGAACGCCGGCTTTTTGCAGCATCAAGGGGGGAGGGTACACGGGAGTGATGGCGTCTTCGATCTGGAAAGGGCTGGTGGGGATCGGCTTGTTCGCCTTGGCACACGCGGCCTTCTCAGCGGCTCAGCGTAAGTTACAGAGTGGTAGAGGTTGGCGCTGCTCAGTGACGCTTTATACGGGCGGCTTCCCTTGGTCAGAACATACCTGGGCTAAAATCGGCCCAAGTGATGTTCTCACATGCAATGACATTTCATGTCTGTGATTCCACGTTAGCTATTTAACGAATGTGGTATTTATTGCTCAGCATGTTCTGTAAATGAACGGGAGATGAAAAGTCTTATATAAGCTCCAAATTACAGTGTGCAGATGTATTCTAGTGTCGGGGCAACACTATAAAACACACCCGTATCAAAAGAGTATTCAGCTGTCAGTTCAAAATAATAATGGTAACAACAATAATACTAATAATAAAAAGTTAATTTAAAATAAAATGTATTTTGTGAATTGGGGATCCATTATCGATTTGCCTTAGAAAGGTCAGCACCTGCAAGCTCATAGAATAATGCTCACCCGGCAGCTATGCTTTCTGGGTCATCAGAAGATTCGTTTACCCCACTTAGCTGCATATTTGACACCCTGTTTGTCTGGGTTTGTATGTTAGAAATAGTGTGATGAACACTGGATAGGAAATCCCAAAAATGTCATTTTTGATTCTGATAGAACGTACAATTTTAAACAACTTTCAAATTTACTTTTATTATCATATATCCTTCATTTTCTCATTGTCCTTTGCTTAAAGGGACAGTCAACACTTACTTTAACATGTTTTGATATTGAAATATATATATATATATATATATATATATATATATATATATATATATTATTTTCAATATCAAAACATGTTAAAGTAAGTGTTGACTGTCCCTTTAACTAACAGAATTGCACTACTGGCAGCTAGCTGGACACATCTAGTAAGCCAATCACAAGAGACAAATGTGTGCAGGCACCAATCACCTGCTAGGTCGCACTAGTGATATATGTGCATATTTTCAACAATGGATACCTAGAGTAGAGAACAAAGCACATTTAAAAATGTCATTTATTAAATGCTCTATATGTTAATTCTTGCAAGTTTTAATTTTAGTATTACTATTTTTCTAGTTTCCATTGCTGTTGTGAACTGGTGGTATCTCTATTAAATGGATGTGTTACCATCAGTTTACAACAGCAATTTCTTTGTTGCATCTCAGCAAAGGCATTTTAACGTTAATTATTCATTTTCGTTTTGCAACAGGATGTTCCCTTAAAGTGAATGTAAATTTTAATTAATTAATGCCCAGTTTTTAAAAATAGGGATGGGTACATTCATTAAACTTTACATTGAAGCGTTTTTTTAAACACTTAGCTTTTTCTTTAGGAAAACCAGACCGGCGATCTTCCGCCCGCTTCTCTTGCTGTACTTAGCACAGCAATGACGAAACCGGCTTCCTCCAATCGTTGCGTGCACCCCAAGGCATCCAGCTTGTGAGGCCACGCAACGATTGGAGGAAGCCAGATTCCTCATCAATATGCTAAGTACATCACGAGAAGCGGGCGAAGGATCGCCGGTCTGGTTTTCCTAAAGAAAAAGGTATTTAAAAAAACGCTTCAATGCAAAGCTTAATGAATAAAAGTACCCCTATTTTTAATAGTATTTTTAAAAAACGGGCACTTATTCATTCAAATTTATATTCACTTTAACTGAGCAGGATGGATTTGATTTAAATCAAATATATTTAAACCACAATTTTAAACACTAGTTAGTAAGACTTGATTTAAATTATGGGTTTCTACATAAAGGTTTCATTTTTAGAATAATACTTTTTTCCAGTTATATCAGAAAATTACATATTTAGTTCTATACCTACCATAGAAACACATAGATTGAAATTATTTGGAGGTTAAAGGGACACTAAACCCCTTTTTTTCTTTTCGTTCATGATCCAGATAGAGCATGCAATTTTAAGCAACTTTGTAATTTACTCCTATTATCAATTTTTCTTCGTTCTCTTGCTATCTTTATTTAATAAACAGGAATGTGATGCATAGGAGCCGGCCCATTTTTGGTTGAGAACCTGGGTTATGCTTGCTTATTGGTGGTTAAATGTAAGCCTCCAATAAGCAAGCGCTATCCATGGTGTGGAACCTAAATTGGCCTTGCTGCTAAGATTTACATTCCTGCTTTTAAAATAAAGATAGCAAGAGAACAAAGAAAAATTGATAATAGGAGTAAATTAGAAAGTTGCTTAAAATTTCATGCTCTATATGAATCATGAAAGAAAAAATTTGGGTTCAGTATCTCCAGATTAATTAATCATTCATATTTGTTCAACTTTTCAGCTGTATTTTATTGGAAGGATAAAAATAAGTTACCTTAATGATCATTTAAATAGTTTTATTTACCTACAATACATTACCATTATAGGCTTTTCTTATTACTGCTTGCCCTCCCTCCTCACATTAGGTCCTTGTGCAGATCTATTCCACCTCAAACAATTTTCTATTCACTTGCAACCTAGTAAGGGGTTGATTCTGTGTACATAGAATTGCAGAGGAACAATGGGATTAAAGGGACAGTAAAGTCAAAATTAAACTTTCATTATAGAGTTACAACATGCAGTTTTAAACAACTTTGTACTTTGCTTCATTCTCTTGGTATCCTTTGTTATAGAGCATACCTAGGTACTTTCAGGAGCAGCAATGCGCTACTGGGAGCTAGATGCTGATTGGTGGCTGCACATATATGTTGCTTGTCAATTCTGATTTAAATTGAAACAAATAAATCTGTTTTTATGTTTGTGTTCATGTTGACCAATAGAACTATGGGTGTTGTGCTAATCAACAAATGCGCTTCTATGCACAATCATGCTCTTTTAATTTAAAAATAAACTTATTGCATGCAAAACATTTAAAGGGATTGTAGAGTACAAATGCATTTGCTTTGTCCTCATGATATCTTTTGTTGAAGAGTATACCTAGGAAGGCTCAATAGTGCACTTCTGGGAGCTAGCTGGTGGTAGATTAATGTACATGCCTCTTGTCATTCGCTCACCAGATGTGTTCAGCCAGTTCCCTGTAGTGCATTGCAGCTCCTGAGCCTCCTCTTCAACAAATACCCCAAAAGAAAAAAGCTAATTTGATAATCGAAGTAAACTGGAAAGCTGTTTAAAATTGCTATCTGACTTTACTGTCCCTTTAATACAAATTTAAATATTGCATTTTATATGCATAATATAAATTATTTAAAGGCTTTCACCTTCATTTTTACATTTTTGTTTTTATGTTCCAGTTACATATTTCTTCACATTAGCTGACTATTTTTATGTATTTTGAACTGTAGATCGTTCTTACATGCGATTGACTGAGAAAGAAGATGAAACTCTACCAATAGATGTAAGTATGGCATATTCCAAATATAAGTTGTTGTTTTCATGACAGTTACAACATTAACTTTATGGCATTGAAACATGAAAAATATTTTAGACATTCATCTGTTTTGTTTTCTCCCAAGTAAGCTTTACAGTGATCTAGCTTTAGTTAATCTCTACCAAATAGCTTATGTATGTTTCTAGTCTAGTAGCTAAGCCAAACATTTAGTAGATAGAAATTTTCCAGTGAAATTTTGAGTATATATAGTATTTTTTTTTTACTGTACTTGTAAACAAAGCTTCAGCTTTTTGTTGGTATGTGTCATTTAATTAAGATGTCTTGCACAGAAAATACTATGTATATATTTTCCTACATCTATCACATATATAATAATAATTAAAAAAAAAAAAAAATATATATATACATTTTTATTGGTAATATTTTTTTATTGAGACCAATGAGACATAACAGTTAAACAATATATATATTCATAGCAGTGTATGGACATTTAAAAAACATATTCATAGCAGTATAAAGTATGGAAGAATGACAGTAATCACATCACATACAATACAACTGTGCATAATGTATGCTGCCTCTTAACTTAAAGTGATGATAAACTCTCCTTTTTAAAAACAGGGATGTTAGTTATATTTTAAATTTAAATAATCAGTTGTAACAAAGATGCGCTATAACTTACTTTTTAATATAGATATGAAATTAAAATTCCCTGTGCTCTGCCTCCCACTTCAAAAGTAAATTTTTGTGTGAGCTAACAGTTTGAATTGTTGTCCAATCAGCACTCTCCCCATATGACACTTTTGATGTAGCTAGAGCGCTGATTGGAAAACATTAAGCTCACAGAAAAATTTACTTTTAAAGTGGACAGCGGAGCGTGGGTTATTTGAATTTCATATTTGTATTAAAAAGTAAGTTATAACGCTTCTTCGTTACAACTGATGAATTAACTCAGTCTAAAATTTCACTAACATTCTGGATCTGTTTTTAAAAAGGGGCAAATTTACCATACTTTAAAAGGACATGAAACCCAACTTTACAACAGAGCATACATTTGTAAACAATTTTCCAATTTATTTCTTTTATCGATTTTGCTTCATTCCCTTGGTATCCTTTCTTGAATGAGCTTTGTGAGCCTACCTAGGTATACCTTTCTTCAATGGATACCAATAGAAAAAGGCAAATTGGATAAACAAAGTATATTGGAAAGATGTTTAAAATTGAAAGCTCTATATGAATCACAAAAGAACAATTTTAGATTCATGTCCCTTTAAAGTTTTAAAAGAAAACCCTAAGTATAAAAGTCACTCTTCACATTTTAAGATAATCAACCAGCTCTATATCACCCGAGTAAGATAGCAAGATGGTACAAGAATAAGGAGGTAGGGTGTTACAAGTGTGGATTACAAGCCACAGACTTAGAACACTGTTTTTGGAAGTGCCCAAAAATTAAACAATTTTGGCACAAAATACAATATTGGCTAAATCAGAGGTTAGAGCAAAAATGCCAATTAAATAACAGAAAAGTATTCTTCTTACACCAGAGCTCTGATTGGCGTGAGAATTCCAACCTAATTAACACGGCAATACTGCAAGGTAGGGCAGTGATTTTAGCTAAATGGAAGTCACCACAAGCACCCAGTATTGCACAATTTGTAGGAGAAATGAGGAACCAAATGGTAATGGAACAATATAATATACCTAGTGAGGATGAGAAATCCTTAAGAAATTTTTTTAAGAAATGGTTAATAGTAATAGAAGCACAATCAATAAACATACAATTACAAATTGTTAAACCCCTAATTAAATCTAATTTAGTGAAACAATGGATAACAAATAATGATTTACCTATTGCCTGGAATATACTTGTATAAAAGGGATAAAGTAGTATTTGACTCCTCTCCCCTATACCCCCCCCCCCCCACTCGTGTTAGGTATCTCGCTAGTTTGCTATGGTAGGGGTTAATTATTCATTTGTATTTTTGTTTTTGGTGTTTTGTTTTGTACAAAGGCCAGGTTTGTAATATAGTATGCTGTACATTAATAATGAGTGCCTAAAATGCTATGAAGAGGCTAATATACTTGAAAGGGCCAAGCATGTATAAATATACAATGGTGGTTTTATTTTATTATGTATGTTTTTTTTCCTCTTTTCCTTTCTCCACTGTTTTGGACTGGATATATGTATAAGTGTATATAAACAATAAAATATATATATATATATATATATATATATATATATATATATATATATATATATATATATATATATATATATATATATATATATATATATATATATATATATATATATATATATATATATATATATGAATATGAAATTAAAAAAAAAAAAAAAGGCGCTCTTGTACCTACAGTGCCCTCCACTAATATTGGCACCCTTGGTAAATGAGACAAGAAGGCTGTGAAAAATTGTCTCTAACCTTTTGTTAAAAAAAATACTCTGCTCTCATGGATATCAAACAATTGCAAACACAACACAGGTTTATATATAAAAAAAAGAAAAGAAAAATATTTGTTAAATGTGTGGCACAATTGGCACCCTTTTAGTCAATACTTTGTGCTTCCTCCTTTTGCCAAGATAACAGCTCCAAATCGTCTCCTATAATGCCTGATGATGTTGGAGAATACATGGCAAGGGATCTGCGACCATTCCTCCACACAGAATCTCTCCAGATCCTTAACATTTTAAGGTTGACCCTCCTCTTCAGTTCCTCTCTCAGGTTTTCTTTGGGGTTCAAGTCAGGGAACTGGGATAGGCATGACAGCCCCAAAACATTAAAGAGCAACCACCATATTTAACCATGGGCATGAGGTACTTTTCCATATGACTACCTCTCTGTGTGCCCCAAACCCACCTCTAGGGTTTATTGCCAAAAAGCTCTTATTTTGGTTTCATCTGACCATAGAACCAGATTCCATTTAGAGTTCAGTAGTGTCTGGCAAACTGAAGACGCTTGAGTTTCTTTTTGGATGAGAGTAGAGGCTTTTTTTTTTTAAACTTATCTAAACAACTTGTGTTGATGTCGGATTATTATTATTACAAAGAAAATAAATTATGATGGCGCTACAAGTGTTGTTTCCTAAATAAGTAATGACGTTGGATTATAGTTTTGGAGACTTTCTGACCCAAAGACGCAACTAACGTCTGCAATTCTGCAGCTGTGATCCTTGGAGATATTTTGGTCACTCAAACCATCCTCTTCACATTGCGTTGATGCAATATAAAGATGTCCTCTTCCAGGTTGATTCATAACATTTCAAGTTGACTGGAACTTCTGAATTATTGCCCTGATGGTGGACATTGGCTTTTATAATGCTTTTGCTATTTTCTTATAGCTACTCCCCATTTCTTGAAGCTCAACAACCTTTTGTTGCACATCACAGCTATATTGCTTGGTCTTACCCATTGTGATGAATGACTAAGGGAATTTGGCCTATGTGTTGCCTCATATTTATACCCATGTGAAACAGGAAGTCATGGTTGAACAAGTTCCTGTTCCTAGTTACCCAGGTGTACTAAAAAAGGAAAATATCAATAAGAGTATACTTCAAATATATATTTTGTGTTTTTTTTTGTTTTTTTTTTCACAGCCTTCTTTGCTCATATTTACCAAGGGTGCCAATATTGGTGGAGGGCACTGTGTGTGTTTATGTATATTTCACTTCGAGGATGTAAATGTGGTTTAACATGTGCATGTGATATGATTAAAAAAAAAAAAAAATGAGAGAAACAATAGAGGATATCTATACCACTCAGTTTAATGAATGAAGACAGGAATACACATTTTTTCTTTGATATGTCTTATCATTGGCATCACCGAGCAAGGTATTTAGGTAAAGAATTGTGGGATGAGTATTTTAAAGCTGCTTCATAACCCCCCTGATTTATTTGACCAGGGTGATTGACAAGCCCTACTTTTGTGCAATTGGTTGCCTGAGGGTAGGGGGCAGCATTGCACAAGCATTTGCTCGTGCAATGGTAACGTGTCTGTCACGAATACCTCAGGATTTAGCTCCTAAGGGGTTAATTCTGTTTAGCCTGTGAGCTAACAAACATTTTTTTCAAAAAAGAACAGTGACCTGTGTTTGACTTTTGTGATAAAACCAGACCCCATCATAAATTGTTTCAGAGTTCCACTTGGATAAATGTTATCATGTAAGCATTGGTGCATTCAGGCCGTAAACGTGTTGGTTCCAAACACAATAAGCAGTGCCCGCTCCCCATATCCTGATGAGGTCAATAAAAGGACATTGGTACAATGCAAGATGTGTGTTTAAAACAGGTTATGCCATTAGAGGAAGCGAAATATGACAACCCTGGCATAATTGATTCTCCCAATGAAACTAAGAGCTTGCCTTCCTGCTTATATGAAAATAGATTTACCTAGCAGAAATTATGTGTTCTATAATTTCAGGCAAAGACTTAGAGTTTATTGAAGGTCATAAAAGATAGGGGGTTTCTTAGCCCCTGCCAGGAGGGTGTGGTCAGGCAACTTGATCTCTGGAAAATATGTATAAGAATCCTGGGTTCTAGCAAATAAATTGTCATTCTTACAAAGGAGGCTGTGACAAAACAGAGTAAGGGCCCATTGCTTCATGCCATCTCTCTGGTAACAGATTCCAAAGACTAGTACAGTGTAAGGTTTCTAATTTTCTTTTTATTTTGAAAAACTGTTTGCTGTGTGTACTTTTTATTAAAGGGACAGTTCACCCAAAAACTTTCTCCCCTTTAAATTATTCCCAATGATCCTTTTTACCTGCTAGAGTGTATTAAATTGGTTGCAAGTAGCTCCTTTACTCATATTTCAGCATTTGAAATAGCTGATTTAGCTTGTGGTTTCCCAACCTATACTGAAAGTTTTGATACTGGCGTATATGCTATTGACAAGCCTAAGTAAACACAGCCAGCAGAAGAGATTACACCCTCAGTGGGGGCATGATAGTTAAGTAATAAAATGATAATTTTCCATTGTTCTCTCTATGTATTGAGCTTTGGTGTTCCAGACAAATATAAGATAAGGAAGCAAGTCTGTGTACATGAAAGTGATAACATAATGAGATCTGATAATACCTGAAGCTCAACCCATTGTAATAGGCTGTGGTTTCAAAGCACAAAATCAGCTACTTCAGATACACAAATAAACCCGAAAATTCAATTTCTCAAATATTTTATACTCTGCAGTTTGCATAACAAGTCATTTAAAATACATTTATGGAAAAACAATTTTACAGTGTACTGTCCCTTTAATAATGCATTGTGCATAATAATTTTTGGCATAATAAATAATTCATTTATTAAGCTTTGGCCTTTGTCTAATATTTGAACCACGTTACTGAAAGGACTGGAGTATTAGAACTGTATATTTTAGGTTATTTTCTGCTAAATTGTATTCTGAGAGTTAATGTGTAAGTCTGGGTTTTTCCTTAGGATTTTCCCTTTAATAAATCATAAGTGGTGGCAGCATAGATATTATAGTTAGTTTAATGTGGGTGGCATTAAAGGGGAGTTTTGGGCATTTCTTTTACGTCTAGTACAGACTGGAGAGTGTTGTTAACCCTTGCTTCCAGTGAACTAAATCACAAGCTTGCCTGGTGTGGTGTATTAGTGACAGTAGAAGGGGTCTGATAACCCTTTCTGTGCCAAACAAGTGACTGGCGCAGGGTTGGTTAACACTGGTCGTCAGTGTCCCACAATCTGCGATGGAATGTGGAGAGGTTCAAAACATTTGAATCCTGTCCGTTCGCAGAATGATCAATTTTGCCCTTAGTGTTTGTAGTTAATATGCAACTTTTGCTTGAGAAAGGCATGAGTCATGTTACTAGGGTCAGAGGGCACTTGCTTACTTGCATTTTACAACTTATGTAGATATTGAAATAACCTGTTATGTGAGCATCTCTAGTAAATGTACAACAGTTCTGTATTGTAAGTATGGCGCACACAAAATTCTGTGACTTCATTAGAATAATATTTTATCCAGTAATAATAAGGTGCCTTAGAGCAGCACATATTTCTAGTCTCTCTTTACAGTATCAGTAGGTAGTTACAAACCAGATACAGAGACAAGCAAACCAAACAAATTTAACATTTTATTTGACCTTTTTGTTAATATTAAGGGTCGTATTTTGCCTAGTGGCAAAACTCAGCAGTCATCTGTTGTTAATATTAACAAGTTTCAAATAAAATTACCATTTAAATTGTTGGACCAGCGAAAAAGTCAGGTAAAATGAGTCCAATAGTTCTTTTTGTTTTGCACTTTATATTAATTTAGTGTAAATAACTTGTTTTTATTTATTTACAGATAGTTCTCCAAACACTACTGGCATTTGTAGTAACCTGCTATGGAATCGTACATATTGCTGGAGAATTTAAAGACATGGATGCTACATCAGAATTAAAGAATAAGTATGCTTCCAGTTTTTGTAGCAAAAACAATGTTAAAATTTGTCAGATGAATGTGACTGTATTAGTAATTTTTTTTTTTTTTTTTTAAAGGGTCGTCATTTTTGTGTGCCTTTTTAGAAATGATACCAATAAAATTAGCTGAATATTTTATGCTGCTAAATGGATTGACATTTTGAACCTTTTTATAAGTAAATGTAGTACATTAGTTATGTTTGCTTTGACATTTCCATAGTCTTATAAAAAAAATGCATATAGTAATGAATGTATGTGTGTTTTTGTTTTTTCTTCACAGGACATTTGACACATTAAGGAACCATCCATCTTTTTATGTATTTAATCATCGTGGGAAGAATATGTTTCAATCTGCCGATTCAGAGGAATCTCCGCCAAAATCAGTTTCTTACACATCCAGCTCTTCTCTGAAGCTACGAAAACTAGAACCTCTGCGCCGTTAAAAACAAAACAAAAAAATACAAAAACATTTTTATGGTAATTATAGAACAGGACACTGTAACAAAGCTGGAGTCCAGGATGTAAACTTTTTTTTTTTTCTGGATCAGTATTTATATTGACCTTCCAGACTTTATAAAATATGAATGAGGACTCTTTGTACACTGTTGAAAAGGACTGTTTTGTTGATTGGCAATGCAGTTTAACTTATTGCTGCAATTATGCTGTGAGAGATGTCTTATCTTTTAAACATTAAACAATGCTGCAGCTGATTATTTTTTTTTTCTCTGTAGTAAAGTTTGATTTTTTTTTTTCTTTAATTCTGCCAGAGTTTAAATGAGCCGAGTTTTGTGTTCAGGTTTTATAATACATGAACATAATTGTTTTTTTTTTGTTTGTTTGTTTTGGTCTATTTCCACTTGTTGCAGCTTTTTTGAAATGCGATGTTTGTGATGTTTGTCAGATAAATTTTCAGAGATTTGGTTGTATAAATGCTTGACGAGATGGAATGACCCTGCATTATAAATAGATTCTTGTAAAGACCAGTACTTTGTAGGATAGAACTTGGTACTTAACCCTTGTTTGAAAGCGCTACCCTAAGTTTTCCTCTGCCCTTTAAGGGTGCACATACAGTACTTCCCTATTGGCTTTGTATTATCTGCACACATGCTCAGCAAATCAAGGGCCAATACAATATTGATGCTTATGAGCATATATTTAGAGGGCAGGCAGTGCAAAGTAATAGAGACAGCAATGCCTTTGGTGCTTTCAAACAATTAACGCTGGACGTTTTATTAGTATATTTTTTTTTCTTTTCTTAATCCTGCAAAAACAGTGCCCTTTATAAAGATTTATTTGTATTATAGGGCTTTTAGGTCTCCTTTAACGTTTCTCTGACTGCTTTAAATTTGCCGGCAAATGGTGCTGCCTATTAAAAAGAGTTGCTGATAGATGATCACACCCAAATTGTGTTTAACATATGAAATGGTTGCTGTGCACTGTTTGTAAAGCACCTGGCACTGACTAGAATCTATAGTCTGGATGTGCAGCAAAGTATAAATGGAGCAGAGAGGGACACAGAATACTTTTTTGAACCGCTAACACCATACCGGTGTGTCTTTTTCTTAACATACTAAGTAACCTTCACTTCAGTGTATCTTCTTACTAGATTATCACAGCTGGTCGGGAGAGTTTATATAAAAAAATATTGTGTCATTTTAAAATAAAAAAAGATATTAAATTAAAGTGATGGTAAATTGTACTAATGTTTTTCTTTCAATTTAATCTGTCACTCTGGGTATTTTTTTTATATACCTAAGAGATATTTTCTCGGGAATTGGTCCATTTGCTCAGTTTTTATTTTTACTCTTTCATTCAAATGGATAAAATTTGAAGAAATTACAGCACCGTATAATGGGTTTATTGTCAGTCATTTCTTAAGAAAAAAAAACAATTTTTAAAACGTCTCTTGCACACGATGCACTAATGTATCCCAAAAAAAATCCTTACTATAGTAAAACATTATAAATATGCAGATTTAGCCAGTCCTCCTCAGGATGCTTGCTTTTTTATTTAAATAGTTACACAGCTCCTTTGTGTGCAGCACACTGAGCTCACTCTGACTAGTGGTTCAACCCTATACTTGTTCTATATAGTATTTGAAGGAATAAAGTATATGAGCATAAGATAGGGGGCAGGGCTAGGTGGTTCCAATTTCATAAGCATATTTATGTATAGCATTTAAATATTTTAACCTTAAAAACCTAATTTCTATTCCTTTTTAATTGTCACTGCATCTTTTTTTTTTTTAAATGTAAAAGCCATAGGATTCATGTCGCTGCTTTACAGTATGTTTTTATATATATATATATATATATATATATATATCTATATATATATATATATATATATCTATATATCTATCAGGATACCAATTTTCATGCAAAAATAAACCAGTAGATTTGCATAATCAATACATGCATCAGAAGACAATGCAGCAGCACTTAGTCTGAACTTTAAATGAGTAGTAGATTTTTCTTTTTTTTTTCTGACAAATTTCAGTTGTCTATTTCCACTCCCCCCTGTATCATGTGACAGCCATCAGCCAATCACAAATGCATATACATATATATTCTGTGAATTCTTGCACATGCTCAGCATGAACTGATGACTAAAGTGTAAATATAAAAACTGTGCACAGTTTAATGCAAGTAAATTGGGAAGTTGTTTAAAATTATGTTCTATCTGAATTGTGAAAGGTTAGTTTTGACTTGTGTCCCTTTAACTGTGATGTAGAGATAATAATGTGCTAAAAGGATTTTTTTGTGGGCTGAGTGATAAACTAATACAAGTGAGCTCTTATATCATTGTGGGGGGGATATTTCATGCTTTCAGTCCCAATGCGTATTCTATTAGCATTGCCACTACAAGGCAGGCTGTTGGTTTACATTAAAGGGGCATTATACACTAGATTTTTCTTTGCATAAATGTTTTGTAGATGATCCATTTATATAGCCTATACAGGTTTTCTTTTCATGTATAGTTTTGCTTATTTTTAAATAACATTGCGCTGATTTTGATACTCCTAACCAAGCCCCAAAGTTTTAGAAGAATACTGTTGTATACCTCCTCTAGCTTGCTCCTGTTTTTGTAAAGAGTCTTTTCATATGCAGGGGGGGGAGTGTCTGCTTTTTTGCTGTAGAACCACTTTCACTGGGTGTTCCAGCTAATCTTTTCAACAGTGCTTAACTGGGAGCTTCTAAGTAAAGTTTTTTTTCTTTAAACGGTTTTATACTGGATTTTTTAGATCAGTATCTGCATACTATTCTTTATAGTAGTGTCTATTACATGCAATTAAATGAAAATTGGTGTATACTGTCCCTTTTTTAAACCCTTCTTGTGTTAGCGTAAAATACAAAATGCTTGTCCTACACTCTATAGAGCAGTGTTTTTCAACCAGTGTGCCGTGGCACACTAGTGTGCCGTGAGAGATCCTCAGGTGTGCCACGGCAGACTGACAACAGTGTGACATATTTTTTAAACTTTGCTTGTTTTTTACTCCCAGTGCATGGGTAGTTTGTAGGAGGCATGGCATAACAGCACAATACATACAGTATGTGTGTGTTTGTGTGTATGTGTATATATATATATGCTGTATTAGGCTACAATGTGTGATTTTTTTTAAAATTTCGGGATGGTGGTGTGCCACAGGATTTTTTAATGTAAAAAAGTGTGCCACGGCAAAATAAAGGTTAAAAATCACTGCTATAGAGACTAAGAAGCTAATTCTATAACCTGCAAATCAAATGGGTGGTTTAGGCAATTTGCAGCTTTGTAAAAATCTAGGTTAAAGATTTTGTCTTTTGGCCTCTCTTTAGGGCAAGGAGAGGAGTATGTCATGCTATGGTCTGTGAGGTTCTTTACAGAATTCACAAATAAAAGAAAAATCTTATGAAAACTCACTTAGGGGTTTTAACAATATTTACAAATAAGGCCAGAATACCGATTTGCAGTTTATTAAAAATTGTTAATACTTTTTTTTTTTGTTTAAATTTTTTTTTTTAACTTTTGTATTTTGTATGTTGTATGTAGATTATTAGTTTTAAATTGCATCTATTTCAAATTTTATATATACAGTATTGTACATTTAAAGGGAATGTATTACACCCTGTATATAGGGAAATATTTAAATACAGGTAGCTCTCAGTTTACGACGGGGTTTATAATGTAAGTCAATGGGAAGTGAGGGAGTTAGGTTCCAGGCCCCTCTCAAAATTGTCATAAGTAACACCTAATACTTTAACATTTAAAGTCTTCATTTCAAAGCTTTAAAAATAAACAGCATGATAAACCTAATAAAATAACCACACAACACAGAATATATAATTAAACTAAGTTAAATGAACAAAAACATTTGCTAAACAGCATTATAAACCTAATAAAATAATCACACAACACAAAATTCACTTGCATTTTTCTGCAAACAGTTCTTTCTATGCATTCCAATCTTGACTGATTTATAGACAGGAATATCTTGTTCCTTTGAAATCTGCTCGATAGCTCAGGTCTGGTTAAACGGATTAATTTCAGCTTGCTTGGCTTTGCTGCAACACAAGCGGACAGCTCCACCTACTGGCTATTTTAATAAATGCACTGCTTTTCAATAGCAGTCACATGACTGAAAAGAAAGGTTGTTATTCTGAAACTATGTAAATTGAACCGTTGTAAAACGAAGGCCACCTGTAGATACAATTTAACAATTGATATAATAGATATTGCAGTGGATGGGCTAAAGAAGACATTCCTGGATTGTTTAAAAAGTCACAAGTGAAATGGTGAGGAGAATATACTCTCCAGTCTGAGGAGAAAAAAAAGCTATGAGATGATTAGTATAGATAGAACATTTTAAAGTCAAACAAGTTAGTGTTTTAAAAATATTAACTTATTTTTACTTAATTATTTTATATATATTCACAATAAACCACAAATGCCTCTGCAAACATAGTGAAGGATATGCACTCAATTTTCTGTTGAACCATTACTGTTTTTTTAGTTTGATTTTTTTATTACAAATAAAACATTGATCTGGTAGTTGCCTGTTGGGGGTGTGTGTGTTATAATAGACTAGATGCACTAAAATCAACAGATTTCAACAACTATAATAAGGATAATATTACATATCAAATGCATATCTCCTCTGCAAGTATACAAATGTTTAATTCCAGTGCAAATTAAATATAAGAGTAACGATCACCATATTCCCTTGGTATATAATATTAACTTTGTTTTAGTATCAATGCTCTGCACCGTACCTGTGCTGTATTATAGGTGAGATTTACAAACTCTGGTTCCTATAAACTGGTATTGGGGAAAATGCTTTACAGAATCATTTTAGAAGCAGTTAAAAAAATGTTCTTTACAATTTCAGGCACTACATTCTTAAATCAGTCCTCTAGCTTTTTTTCCAGCTTAATCCCATAGGTCTTTGTATTGACGCTTCAAAGGTTTATTTCAGCATCAGGTATCATATTTTTATAGCAGGTGGTAATCCCCAACCCCTTTTTTTGTTCCATATTATGGTACTGAGATTGCATTCATTACACAACCCATTTTATACTGTAGCAATGTGATAGGTATTGTGATCTGGTAAACTACCTGCTTACAATTTGCTTATCTGTCATTAAAGGCATAGAGCATACAATATTAAACAACTTTCCAATTTAGAGAAACATGCTGAAACATTCCTACACAATTTATACATTGTTTAAAATAGACAGTTTTAACTACATAAGTGCTTATTTTTTTTTTAATATTTTTTTTTATTGAGGTTAAGGATAAAACAGTACAAGATAACTACTTACATAAGCCCTCAACCCATAAGGGCAAATTATAGTAAAATACAAAACTGTTCAAATACAGAGCATTACAACCCTATTGTAAGGCATAAATGAAAACTTACAATTCAATAACTTGAAGGGACAAAGGTCTAAGAGCCAGAGATGATTCTAGTATTGTAGTGCTACCTATGTGGTTAATAGAAACAAAACAAACAGACCTCAGATTTTCAGGTTTGTATCATATAGGGCCACTTTTGGGCCCTTGCAGCTATAATTGCACATATATATTAGACTAGGATCAAATGTGGATATCATAAATTAACTAGGGTCATCGTTAGGCCCTTAGAACTATTTTAAGGGAAAAATTATGTTCACATTATTTCTCATGTAGAACTGACCACACAATGTGAGGGACATAAGTACAGAAGGAGAATACACCTAGTATTCCAAGGAACTAACTAGCCCAAGGTAAATAATCCCATACTTTAAATCTATCTTGAAACCACAGGCATAAAAATCTCTCAACATAAACCTCAGTTAGAGGTGGTTCCCAACACTTCCTAATTATACTAATTTTAATTGCCTCATATCGCTCAATTAACTCAGGGTTGTGTAGTGGGATTATGCAATAGTCGGTTCAAAATTAATAGGCAAGTATAGCAAAGATCCGGGTTACAAGTAACATTCCAAGCCATTAGTTAGTCAGCTTCTTAAGAAACATGTGCATATCTCGGGGACTATCGTGTATAGGGTATCACAACCCAATAGTAAAGTATATGGCAGCAGCAGTTCTAATCTCCTCACATATAGTGAGTGTGTCTCTTTTTTTTAAATATTTTAAGAAATATATGTTCTCAGAGGGAAGTTGAATATTTGCGTTGAGTCATATCTATGAGTATCAAATATAGTCAATATCTTGTGCCTATTTATGTACATGGAAGCTAGTATTACTAGGCAAGGTATATAAATATGAATATAATGGCAAGCCCTCAATAGTGAGATAATTCTAGACCAATTAAGATCTGAGAAGCCCTTCATACTATGTGTCAGCTATTCCTGAAATGCTCCACAATAGGTTTATGTCTAAAGCCTAGATCGGTATTATTAGATTAAAATCTGGAGTGATGGATTTGGCTGCAATGTGTACTCTAAGCGTTTTATGCTGTCCCTGCTGCAGACAGCACTATATATATATATATATATATATATATATACACAAAATAAGTCAATGCTGCCAAACTATATACACATTAGTACTAACTTGAAGCCATATATATTGTAAACCTAGGAGTAATAACATTATATATCAGAGAAATAAACTTATAGAATAAATGGGACTCAATAGGAAGCCAAGGCGGGATAAATAATCTAAAATTCCCATTGGCAACTAAAACACATTTGTAAGAAGGGGGTATGAGGTATTGACCCACATTAAACGTTAAAATGTTCAGGAAGTCTCTGAGTCAGAACTCTACTGTAACATAACATAAACATTTTTATCTGAATCTATTATCCCCACAAATTAAGATGGTAATTAGGCTTCCAGTATAGGGCAGAGAATCACATCATTATTAGTCATATAATGTATAAGCGCTATGGGTATATCAGAGGGATCGAATAGGGAGACGCAGCAGATGAAATACAATATCTGACATTTTTCATAAAATAGCTAGAGAGATGTTTAACCCCTGTGCCACATAAGTTACTGAAAGTATACAATTGAATTAGGGGACCTCACTACTTATAGAGCTTCCTTGCCGCGATGTAATGGGTTGGGCAGAAATAGCTGCATTATATACACATTAATATAAACCTTAATTGCCGCAGAGCTACAGAAGGGTATAGATGTATTGCTCATAGCCTACAGTATAATACATTCAAAACAGTTCAAATCATTGCATGCTGAATTGAAGATATAGAAAGAGATCTCAATATATGTTAAGGAAGGAAAACTACGCTTCAAAACATAACATTTTGGGGGTACGTCTTTTCAAGTCCATGCAATAAGACTGTCATTTTGCCCCAATAATAAAACTGGTATCAAACCTCCTGGGGGGGTATTAGTAATGCGCATAATGTTAAGAGGAAAATTAGTCAGTAAGTATAAGAACATCCATGCAGATCATCCGACTCCAGCCTTTTCAATCCGGTACCAAACTACCATGCTGGACTGTGGTAGTTCTGACACCCATTGCTGCTCATATTGATCTGAGGGATCCAGCACGCGTGCCAAATAGATCCGCAATTTCCAAGCCGCGTCTGTACTATCTCTCCTCTCTCTTGAACTCGCTCTCACCAGTGGCACAAAAGTCATGCAGTGGACAATGACCTTGTGGGTTCAGTGAGGGTTCCTTGCCAGCCTGCTAGTCCACAGCTATTCCTGCACTGTTGTTGGTTGTATATTTAAGTAAAGCTTGGCTCTCCTGGCTGTTGGTTGGCTGTGTGTTATCAATGGATCGGGATATATAGGAGCGCCAATGGCTTAGATATACCACAGGAAATAAAAAGTCAAAATGGTCTCCAATAGTTTCTATTTTCCAAAGTCAACCAAATATTTAATATATAAAAACAATATAATTCTGATCTCCAGATTTATAAAAACACAAAATACATATAGCAATGCTTAAAATACAATACAATAAATGATTTAAAATACAACAGATTGAATCTAATCCGGTTAGTTAAACTGGATGACCAATATCTAATGTCCCAGTTTTCGTGAGTAAGTCCTCTTAAAAACCCTCTGGTAGGTACATAGATGTGTATGAAAAACAAATCTGTATTTGTTTATCAAATACGTGTGCAAATAAACCTAGTGTTCAATAAATGATGTAATAATAACTCAAATATTCTTATCAAAGTGATAAGATCACTAATGTAGTGATACGAGACCCACTAGCAGGTCGACAGTGCATACAAATAGTGCAACATTTAAATCATATGATGAACGCCGTGAAAAATCAAAAATAAGATACAATGTGTTGGGTTCCTTAAACTATCAAATAAACCATATTATGGATTTAAGAATATAACACACAATAAAATGCAAATAAGTAGTGGATGTGGTCATAAAAATCAAAAAATAAGAGAGTAATGTGAAAAAATGCAAAAAATACATATATAACAAAATTAGATGTGGGATCCTACTAATGGGATTTTAAACTAAACTGGTACCAGCTATTACCTCAATTCTCCTGATTGAATCTGGGTGATGGACTCAATGGTCCGATAATGCGTCTAACTTTATTGTCTTAAAAACAATAAACAAATACCACAAGCTATATAAATATGACAAGCTATACAAATATAAACGACATAAAAACAGAGAGTGTGTATAGTTTGGCCAAAACTAGTCCACAAACTCCTAAAGGTGTGTTTCCACAACTTTAAATAACTTTAGATAATGATATGACAATAATAGTGTCCTTTAAGAGTCTTTTGGTAAATCCTTAAAAGTCTGGTGAAAGAAATCCTCAATGTGTAGTGGAGTCCAAAGTCCTATTCCTATGTTAAGACAAATTCCATGCTGCGGGCTTCACAGGAAGTGACTTTACAATAGCAGTGAAACAAAGATAGTAGCTAGTTCCCATCCAGCTGAGGACGACAGGTCCCTCAGCTGGATGGGAACTAGCTACTATCTTTGTTTCACTGCTATTGTAAAGTCACTTCCTGTGAAGCCCGCAGCATGGCATTTGTCTTAACATAGGAATAGGACTTTGGACTCCACTACACATTGAGGATTTCTTTCACCAGACTTTCACCAGACTTTTAAGGATTTACCAAAAGACTCTTAAAGGACACTATTATTGTCATATCATTATCTAAAGTTATTTAAAGTTGTGGAAACACACCTTTAGGAGTTTGTGGACTAGTTTTGGCCAAACTATACACACTCTCTGTTTTTATGTCGTTTATATTTTTATAGCTTGTCATATTTATATAGCTTGTGGTATTTGTTTATTGTTTTTAAGACAATAAAGTTAGACGCATTATCGGACCATTGAGTCCATCACCCAGATTCAATCAGGAGAATTGAGGTAATAGCTGGTACCAGTTTAGTTTAAAATCCCATTAGTAGGATCCCACATCTAATTTTGTTATATATGTATTGTTTGCATTTTTTCACATTACTCTATCTTATTTTTTGATTTTTATGACCACATCCACTACTTATTTGCATTTTATTGTGTGTTATATTCTTAAATCCATAATATGGTTTATTTGATAGTTTAAGGAACCCAACACATTGTATCTTATTTTTGATTTTTCACGGCGTTCATCATATGATTTAAATGTTGCACTATTTGTATGCACTGTCGACCTGCTAGTGGGTCTCGTATCACTACATTAGTGATCTTATCACTTTGATAAGAATATTTGAGTTATTATTACATCATTTATTGAACACTAGGTTTATTTGCACACGTATTTGATAAACAAATACAGATTTGTTTTTCATACACATCTATGTACCTACCAGAGGGTTTTTAAGAGGACTTACTCACGAAAACTGGGACATTAGATATTGGTCATCCAGTTTAACTAACCGGATTAGATTCAATCTGTTATCTGTTGTATTTTAAATCATTTATTGTATTGTATTTTAAGCATTGCTATATGTATTTTGTGTTTTTATAAATCTGGAGATCAGAATTATATTGTTTTTATATATTAAATATTTGGTTGACTTTGGAAAATAGAAACTATTGGAGACCATTTTGACTTTTTATTTCCTGTGGTATATCTAAGCCATTGGCGCTCCTATATATCCCGATCCATTGTTCCGTTTTCAGACCTATTAGGGGGTCTTCTTTATAGTGAGCAGATATCAGTCCTGGGCGCTGGTTACTTCTTCTTTTCATGGCTGTGTGTTATCCTCCGCCTGAGATCCAGCTCCCAGCATATGCGGGGGTGCCTTAGCAGCGTACTGCTTGACATTCAGATGATCTGGTCCCGCTTCCTGACAGTTAATGTGAACGGCAACGTGACAAACTGATCTCCATTCTGATTCAAGCTGCGTGCAGAATTTTGTATAGTGGTAATTCAGGAGGCGTTCCCCCTCCTCTAAAACAACCCGGGTTGCGATCGCCATTATGCAGAGAAGCGGTCAGTTCAGAATAAGTTCTCTTGCTATAACTATTTTGTATAAGTTGGACTCCATGATGAATTTAGTATCTGCATACTTTTTAACCCAGAGGTCTGGGGGGTGTATGCGGAAGCCGCAGCCACACAGTTCTCCGTTTATGGGTCGTTTAAGGCCTAGTTAAACAAGGTTGTGAGAGGCTTACTTGGAAAACATAGGTCAGGCCTGTCGTTATCCGCTCCTTATCTTTAGCACAGTAGATAGATTATTTCTCTTCCTAGAAATTGAAGTTATATTAGAATAAAAACCTAGTTTAGTAAAATGTAAGCAGGAGCTTCATCGAGACACGTCCTGCCGCTCCAAGCATAGGCTCCGCCCCCCATAAGTGCTTCTTCTTGATGTATTTCTAACCCTCATAATCAAACCACTCAAGATAACTTCCATGTTAATCACCTGTTAGAACATGTTTAAAGATAAGGTGGCTTAAAGGGACATAATGGTCCAAAATGAAATGCACATGAGTGCATTTCAATGTATAATAGAAACGTTTTTACAATATATTTATATTGGCAAAAATGCTTCACGTAAAAGTTATTAGTTTGTGTGGCATATGCATATATGCTACTTGTGTGCCCTGTTCACCAGCATTTAAACCCCTGATCAGCAGTGGCTTGTGTGATGCAATTTAAAGGGACAGTTACTCCAGAATTTTTGTTTAAAAAGATAGATAATCCCTTTATTACCCATTCTCCAGTTTTGCATAACCAACACTGTTATATTAATACACTTTTTAACCTCTGATTACCTTGTATCTAAGTCTCTGCAGACTGCTCCCTTATTTCAGTTCTTTTGACAGACTTGCATTTTAGCCAATCAGTGCTGACTCATAAGTAACTACACTGGCATGAGCACAATATTGTCTATATGGCATACATGCACTAGCACTATCTACCTGTGAAAACTGTCAACATGCAGAGGCAGCCTTCAAGGGCTTAGACATTAACATATGAGCCTACATAGGTTTAGCTTTCAACAAAGAATACCAAGAGAACAAAGTGAATTTGATGATAAAAGTAAATAGGGCATGTCAGTTTGACATCTTTCCAATCTGAATCATGAAAATTTAATTTTGACTAGACTGCCCCTTTAAATGGACAGGAAACCCCAAAATTGTCTTATATGATTTTTGATAAAACATACAATTTTAAATGGCTTTCCAATTTTCTTCTATTACTAAATTTGCTTCATTATCTTGTTATCCTTTACTGAAGAAACAGCATTGCACTACTGGCAGCTAGCTGAACACATCTAGTTAGCCAATCACAAGATAAAAATGTGTACAGGCACAAATCAGCAGCTAGCTCCCACTAGTGTAGGATATGTGAGTATAATTTTTCAACAAAGTGAATTTAAAAGCGACTTAAAATTACATGCAAGTCTAATTTGACTTTCCTATTCCTTTTAAAGGGACACATAGGTCAAATTAAATTTTCATGATTCAGATACAGCATTTAATTTTAAACAACTTTCCAATTTACTTCCATTAAAAAAAAAAAAGTGCAGAGTCTTTTATATTTATACTTTTTGAGTCACCAGCTCCTGAGCATGTGCAAGAATTCACAGACTATATGTATATGCATTTGTGATTGGCCGATTGCTCTCACATGGTACAGGGGGAGTGGAAATAGACATAACTTTGAAATTTGTTAGAAAAAAAATCAACTACTCATTTGAAATTCAGAGTAAATGCTATTATATTGTCTTATCTTGCATTTGTTGATTGTGCAAATCTACTGTGTTTACTGGTTCTTTAAGTAATGAAAGTTTTTGATTTTTACCCTTTAGTGTTCCCTCTTTAGGAGAATTATTAGTGTCTCATATGTAAATTTGTTGGTACTGATTCCAACACTGTTTGACCTTTTAATAATGTGGCTAGCTAAGATGAAGAGTTGCTAGTATGTACCCCCTTTCCTAGTAGGCTCACGCCTCTACCCCTTCTCTCATTTACTCTGTGTACAGCACCCTATCCTACTGACTGCTTACTTCAATAATATAACTACAGGGTCATCTTTCAGTAGTGCCATTATCATCTTCCCCTCCCTTTTCCATCAATTTTAATGAATATTTCTGTCAAAAGACAGTGTATTGGAGAATGGAGCACACATAGCCTTTCCTTATATCTCTTAACGACAAAATGACTACCATATTCCAGCAGGATAGAAGTTCCAGGGAAGCCAAAAGAACAGCTGAATTAGATGATATGTTCAAGTTATCCACCTCTAACAGTGAGAATTTTACACCCAGTCCCCACTCTATGGAATCGTTGTTAAACAAAATACATAAAAACATGAGCAGGAAAAGGTGTGGTGGGACGAAAAGTTCTTCAACAAATACATAGAACATAAACTAATACCCAGAGGCTTTCGGTTACAATTATTCCCAGCATTTGAATGGGAAACTGCATTGACAGAATGCTCGGTTAAACTAATGAATATATTAATCAGACATGAAAGAGAAAAATATGATAAACTAGAAAAATAAAGTCCAACATAACCAATTAAAAGACTTTGAAACCAATAATGATTTTGAAAAGTTATATAAAAGTTACCAAAACGAACTGAACAAACTTACTAAAGAACGCAAATGAAACAAGGTAAACTCCGAGACTTTGAAGATTTTACAAATAAAAAAGTCTAAAAATGGAGAAGGAATTTTTATCATAACGCTACCAAACCCTCTCAAGTCACACTGGTTCAGAGTGACGTGTCGGATACTGATGGAGAAGAAACAGAAGGGGATATCTCCACCCCTAATATAGCCCCCACGAGCACCTCTACATTCCATCTACCTCTAGAGGAAAAATACTTTTTTTAGAGGATGGTTCATCAGAAGGTACAGAGCCACCAGAAGGTGAAGAGGCAAGAACAACAGCCAACAAAAAGCCAACACGCACCAGAAGTCATCAATCCAATCAAAAGCCGGGCAAACCTCAAAAGAGAACTCGGAGCCCTTTCTCTCAAATCAGATTAAATCATTAAGAGTTATTCATTTATCTACTCATGAGTTATCTGAGTATCAAACTGCAGTACTAACCAAGGGACTTAATAATTGAAAGATAGAACATGTTATCATAAATTGTTTTATAATCCAAATTAATCCTCTCTTACAATTTATAACAAAATTATTACCAAATCATACCATCAAGGAATCGTAAATAAGGAAGAATTCAAATTCCTTACTATTAATGATCCCAAAACAGCAAAATTCTATCTTATACCTAAGATACATAAAAATGGGAATATACCCCCTGGAAGGCCTATTATATCTGGAAACAACTGCCTTTCCGAAAAAGTTTTGTGGAAACACTTCCATCATATGTGAAGGACACTATGGAAGTACTGCACAGGTTGGATAATCTAAATACACATACCAACACTTGGCTAGTAACAGCAGATGTGGAATCTCTGTACACATCAATTGAACACAATTTGGGGTTAAAACCAGTGGAAGCAGTGTGATATTTAAGCTGTTTTCTCAGCGCTACCTATTCTTTTATTTGCACCTATTAGATCCACTCCTGTTTGTTCTGTAAAATTTGCCTAAAGATGTAACAAACAGAAATAGGACAGATATGAGAAATGTGTATAATCTAGCCAAACAGGAGGAGGCTAAAGTACTACCTGGAGATACCCAAGGCCAACTTGTAACTTAACTTCAAGGAGAAGAATAATGTACAAGAAAACACCCTCCTAAATCCTCTTCCAGGAACTGTCCACTGAAGGAATAAAAATCCTGAAATCTTCATGCCTTTCAGCAGTATCTCTATCTTTAACTCTCCAGATGAAGGCAAAGAAATACTGGGAGGGAAGGGGAAGTAGGAGAGATAATTCAAACTTTGGTGTAGTGTGTCTTTGCCTCCTTCTGGTGGCGAGGTGATGTAATTCCCAAAAGTAAGGATTGTGGACTCTCACTAACAATAGAAAGAAAACCATGTTTATCACACCAGGGAATAAAAACCTTCCAAATCTTGTGATAAGTCTAACTTGTGTACAGCTTTAATCAAAAATTCTAATACCTTGTCAGAAAACTCTCTTTGTTTAAGGATTAAACTTTCAGTCTCCACACTCATGAACTAAGAGGCCTAAGATCTTGATAAACAAAAAAGAAACCTTGAACAAGAAGGTTGAAACGCTGAGGGAGATACCAAGGAGGACGACAGTGCATCCTCATTAGGGCCTTGATATTCAAAACCTCTTTGCTCAGGTGAGATATTCTAAAATGATCCTACAGTACTGAAAGATCCCTAGTGAAACTTAAATCATAAGCAGAAGAATCAAACTGAAACAGCTGCCCGAAGAACTTTCCTACCAAAAACTGCTTCCGAAGAAGCAAACACATCAAAATGGTAGAATTTAGTAAATGTATGCAAAGAAGACCAAGATGCTGCTTTGCAAATCTGATCAACCGTAGCTTTATTCTTAAATGCCCAAGAAGTGCAAACTGATCTAGTAGAATGAGCTGTAATTCTCTGAGGCGGGGCTTACCCGACTCCAAATAAACTTGAGGAATCAAAAGCTTTAACCACAATGCCAAAGAAATGGCAGAAGCCTTCTGACCTAGAACCAGAAAAGATCACGAATAGACTAGAAGTCTTCCTGAAATCTTTAGTGGCTTCAACATAATATTTCAGAGCTCTCGCCACATCCAAAGAATGTAAAGATCTCTCCAAAGAATTCTTAGGATTAGGACACAAAGAAGGGACAACAATTTCTTTATTGATGTTGTTAGAATTCACAACCTTAGGTAAGAATTAAAATGAAGTCCGCAAAACTGTCTTATCCTGATGAAAAATCAGAAAAGGAGATTCACAAGAGAGAGCGGATAATTCTAGCAGAAGAGATGGCCAAAAGGAACAACACTTTCCAGGAAAGTAGTTTAATATCCAAAGAATGCATAGGCTCAAATGGAGGAGCCTGCAAAGCATTCAAAACCAAATTAAGACTCCAAGGAGGAGAGATTGAATTAATGACAGGCTTGATACGAACTAAAGCCTGTACAAAACAATGAATATCAGGAAGTTTAGCAATTTTCCTGTGGAATAAAACAGAAAAAGCAGAGATTTGTCCTTTCAAGGAACTTGCAGACAAACCTTTATCCAAACCATCCTGAAGAAACTGTAAAATTCTAGGAATTCTGAAAGAATGCCAGGAGAATTTATGAGAAGAACACCATGAAATATAAGTCTTCCAAACTCGATAATAAATCTTTCTAGAAACAGATTTACGAGCCTGCAACATAGTATTAATCACTGAGTCAGAGAAACCTCTATGACTAAGCACTAAGCGTTCAATTTCCATACCTTCAAATTTAATGATTTGAGATCCTGATGGAAAAACGGACCTTGAGATAGGTCTGGCCTTAATGGAAGTGGCCAAGGTTGGCAACTAGACATCCGAACAAGATCCGCATACCAAAATCTGTGAGGCCATGCTGGAGCCACCAGCAGCACAAATGATTGCTCCATGATGATTTTGGAGATCACTCTTGGAAGAAGAACTAAAGGCGGGAAAATATAAGCAGGTTGATAACACCAAGGAAGTGTCAACGCATCCACTGCTTCCGCCTGAGGATCCTTGGACCTGGACAGGTACCTGGGAAGTTTCTTGTTTAGATGAGAAGCAATCAGATCTATTTCTGGAAGCCCCCACATCTGAACAATTTGAGAAAACACATCTGGGTGAAGAGACCATTCTCCCGGATGTAAAGTCTGACGACTGAGATAAGCCGCTTCCCAATTGTCTATACCTGGGATATGAACCGTAGAAATTAGACAGGAGCTGGATTTTGCCCAAACAAGTATCAGAGATACTTCTTTCATAGTTTGAGGACTGTGAGTCCCACCCTGATGATTGACATATGCCACAGTTGTGATATTGTCTGTCTGAAAACAAATGAACGGTTCTCTCTTCAACAGAGGCCAAAACTGAAGAGCCCTGAGAATTGCACGGAGTCCAAAAATATTGATTGGTAATCTCGCCTCTTGAGATTTCCAAACCCCTTGTGTTGTCAGAGATCCCCAAACAGCTCCCCAACCTGAAAGACTCGCATCTGTTGTGATCACAGTCCAGGTTGGACGAACGAAAGAGGCCCCTAAAATTATATGATGGTGATCTAACCACCAAGTCAGAGAAAGTCGAACATTGGGATTTAAGGATATTAATTGTGATATCCTTGTATAATCCCTGCACCATTGGTTCAGCATACAAAGCTGGAGAGGTCTCATATGAAAACAAGCAAAGGGGATCGCGTCCAATGCTGCAGTCATGAGACCTAAAACTTCCATGCACATAGCTACTGAAGGGAATGACTGAGACTGAAGGTTCCAACAGGCTGCAACCAATTTCAAACGCCTCTTGTCTGTTAGATTCAGTGTCCATGACTTTGTCTATATCTGGAAACCTGAAAAGGTTACCCTTGTCTGAGGAATCAAAGAACTTTTTGGTAAATTGATCCTCCAACCATGTCTTTGAAGAAACAACACTAGTTGATTCACGTGAGATTCTGCAGAACGTAAAGACTGAGCGAGTACCAAGATATCGTCCAAATAAGGAAACACCGCAATACCCCGCTCTCTGATTACAGAGAGTAGGGCACTGAGAACCTTTGAAAAGATTCTTGGAGCTGTTGCTATGCCAAAAAGAAGAGCAACAAATTGGTAATGCTTGTCTAGAAAAGAGAATCTCAGGAACTGATAGTGATCCGGATGAATCGGAATATGAAGATATGCATCCTGTAAGTCTATTGTGGACATATAATGCCCTTGCTGAACAAAAGGTAGAATAGTCCTTATAGTCACCATCTTGAAAGTTGGTACTCTTACATATCGATTCAAAATCTTTAGAACCAAAACTGGTCTGAATGAATTTTCTTTCTTTGGGACAATGAATAGATTTGAATAAAACCTCAGGCCCTGTTCCTGAAACGGAACTGGCATGATTACCCCTGATAACTCCAGGTCTGAAACACACTTTAGGAAAGCCTGAGCCTTTACTGGGTTCGCTGGAATGCGTGAGAGAAAAAATCTTCTCACAGGTGGTCTTACTCTGAATCCTATTCTGTATCCCTGAGAGACAATACTCTGAATCCAATGATTTTGGACCGAATTGATCCAAACATCTTTGAAAATTTTTAATCTGCCCCCTACCAGCTGAGCTGGAATGAGGGCCGCATGCGGACTTGGGGGCTGGCTTTGATCTCTTAAAAGGCTTGGATTTATTCCAATTTGAGGAAGGCTTCCAACTGGAAACAGATTCCTTTGGGGAAGGATTTGATTTATGTTCCTTATTATGTCGAAAGGAACAAAAACAGTTAGAAGCTTTAGATTTACCTATAGGTTTTTTATCCTGAGGCAAAAAAACTCCCTTCCCCCAGTGACAGTTGAAATTATTGAATCCAACTGAGAACCAAATAATTTATTACATTGGAAAGAAAGAGAAAGCAATCTGGATTTAGAAGTCATATCAGCATTCCAAGATTTGAGCCACAAAGCTCTTCTAGCTAAAATAGCTAAAAAGACATATATTTAACATCAATTTTGACAATATCAAAAATGGCATCACAAATGAAATTATTAGCATGTAGAATCAACTTAACAATGATATAGACAAATCATGATCTGATACTTGTTGCACTAAAGTTTCCAACCAAAAAGTTGAAGCAGCTGCAACATCAGCCAAAGAACTTGCAGGCCTAAGAAGATGACATGAATATAAATAAGCCTTCCTTAGATAAGATTCAAGTTTCCTATCTAAAGGATCTTTAAAAGAAGTACTATCTTCCGTAGGAATAGTAGTACGTTTAGCAAGAGTGGAGATAGCCCCATCAACTTTGGATATCTTTTCCCAAAACTCCAATCTAACTGCTGGCAAAGGATACAATTTTTTAAACCTTGAAGAAGGAATAAAAGAAGTACCAGGCCTATTCCATTCTTTAGAAATCATATCAGAAATAGCATCAGGAATCAGCCAATAGAATGCGAGCTCAATCCTATTGGCTGATTGCATCAGCCAATAGGATTTTTTCACCTTTAATTCCGATTGGCTGATAGAATTCTATCAGTCATTTGGAATTCAAGGGACGCCATCTTGGATGACGTCATTTAAAGGAGAATTCATTGTTCAAGAAGACGTCGATTGAAGAGGATGCTCCGCGCCGGATGGATGAAGATAGAAGATGCCGTCTGGATGAAGACTTCTGCCCGGTTGGATGAAGACTTCTGCTCGGTTGGATGAAGACTTCTGCCTCTTCGTTGAGGACTTCTGCCGGCTTCGTTGAGAATGGATGTCGGGTCTTCAAAAACTGTAAGTGGATTTTCGGGGGTTAGTGTTAGGCTTTTTTAAGGGTTTATTGGGTGGGTTTTATTTTTAGATTAGGGTTTGGGCGGAAAAAGAGCTACATGCCCTTTTAAGGGCAATGCCCATCCAAATGCCCTTTTCAGGGCAATGGGTAGCTTATGCTTCTTAGTTAGGATTTTATTTGGGGGGTTTGGTTGTGTGGGTGGTGGGTTTTACTGTTGGGGGGTTGTTTGTATTTTTTTTTTTTACAGGTAAAAGAGCTGATTTCTTTGGGGCAATGCCCCGCAAAAGGCCCTTTTAAGGACTATTGGTAGTTTATTGTAGGCTAGGTTTTTTTTATTTTGGGGGGCTTTTTTATTTTGATAGGGCTATTAGATTAGGTGTAATTAGTTTAAATATCTGATCATTTCTTTTTTTATTTTGTGTAATTTAGTGTTTTGTTTTTTTTGTAATTTAGTTAATTGTATTTAATTTATGTAATTTATTTAATTGTAGTGTAAGGTTAGGTGTTAGTGTAAGACAGGTTAGGTTTTATTTTACAGGTAAATTTGTATTTATTTTAGCTAGGTAGTTAGTAAATAGTTAATAACAACAAAAATAAAGATAGCTACAATGTAACTATTAGTTATATTGTAGCTAGCTTAGGGTTTATTTTACAGGTATTTAGTTTTAAATTATTTAGTTATTAATAGTAGGTTTTATTTAGATTTATTTAAATTACATTAAGGTTAGTGGGTGTTAGGGTTAGGGGTTAATAACTTTAGTATAGTGGCTGCAACGTTGGGGGTGGAAGATTAGGGGTTAATAAATGTAGGTAGGTGACGGAGATGTTAGGGGCGGGAGATTAGGGGTTAATAACATTATGTAGGTGTCGGTGATGTTGGGGCAGCAGATTAGGGGTTAATTAGTATAATGTAGGTGTCGGCGATGTCGGGGGCGGCAGATTAGGGGTTAATAAGTGTAAGATTAGGGGTGTTTAGACTCTGGTTTTATGTTAGGGTGTTAGGTGTAAACATAAATTTTCTTTCCCCATAGGAATCAATGGGGCTGCGTTACGGAGCTTTACGCTCCTTTATTGCAGGTGTTAAAACTTTTTTTCAGCTGGCTCTCCCCATTGATGTCTATGGGGAAACGCCGGGTTTTTGTAAACCTGTAATACCAGCGCTGTAGGTAAGTGAGCGGTGCAAATAACTTGCAAGTTAGCACCGCACCGCTCATAATGCAAAGCTCGTAATCTAGACGAAAGAAACAGATGTTGTTATTCTGAGAATTTGCAAAACATTTTAAATTCACCAATGCAGCCATTTATTTAATATAGCAGACATTCGTCCAATACAGCATATTTTGCATATATCTGCCAATAATGGATATGTTAAACTTAAAATTTTAAATCTTATGCTTTCAAAATACACAGGTTTTAAAATACTTTCTTGGTCTTCTCATAGAGACATAACAATTCTGTGTATTGAGAAGGCTTAAAGGGATGTAGATGATCTATTTATAAAGCCCATAAAGTTTTTTTTTTTTTTTTTTTTTTTTTTTTTTTAAAGGTATAGTTTTGCTTATTTTTTTTTTTTTTTAAATGTATAGTTTTGCTTATTTTTAAATAACATTGCTCTGATTTTCAGACTCCTAACCAAGCCCCAAACTTTTATGAGAATACCATCAGCTACCTTCTCCAGCTTGCTCCTGTTTGTGTAAAGGGTCTTTTCATATGCAAAAGAAGGGGGAGGGGGGGGAGGGTCTTATTTCCCACTTGCAGTGGGCTTTCCAACTACCTTTTCAACAGAGTTAAACTGAAAGCTTCTAAGTAAGTTTTTAAACCATTTTATACTGGATTTTTATATCAGTATCTGTGCATCTTATTCTTTATAGTAGTGTCTATTACATGCAGTTATATGCAAATGAGTGTATACTGTCCCTTTAAGGAATAATTAGCATTTAACTGTAAACGTTTACCTTTCCTGTAAGGCTTGGGCTTTAAAGAACTGATTATTGCAGACTGACTCTCTCATTGCAGGGGTTCGTTATGTTGGTAACTTTATTACCAACTTATTCAGGCAGGAAACCTTTGAAATTTATATCTCCTAATTTGATAGATGTCTGTTTTTGAACACTGAGATGTGAATTTGGTCAGAAAGAGGGAGTTTGATTTCTGAGTATAGCTTCATGTCCAAGTTTAATATTTAATAGATAACATACTTATTTTATCTTATCATATATACATGTGTGTATCATAAAATAGTCTCTTTAAAAAACAAAATTTATGCTTACCTGATAAATGTATTTCTCTTGTGGTGTATCCAGTCCATGGGTTCATCCATTACTTGTGGGATATTCTCCTTCCCAACAGGAAGTTGCAAGAGGACACCCACAGCAGAGCTGTCTATATAGCTCCTCCCCTAACTGCCACCCCCAGTCATTCGACCGAAGACAAGCAAGAAAAAAGGAGAAACTATAGGGTGCAGTGGTGACTGTAGTTTAAAAATAAAAAACACCTGCCTTAAAATGACAGGGCGGGCTGTGGACTGGATACACCACAAGAGAAAGAAATTTATCAGGTAAGCATAAATTTTGTTTTCTCTTGTAAAGGTGTATCCAGTCCATGGATTCATCCATTACTTGTGGGATACCAATATCAAAGCTTTAGGACACGGATGAAGGGAGGGACAAGGCAGGAACTTAAACGGAAGGCACCACTGCCTGTAAGACCTTTCTCCCAAAAATAGCCTCCGAAGCAGCAAAAGTATTGAATTTGTAGAATTTAGAAAAAGTGTGAAGCGAAGACCAAGTCGCCGCCTTACAAATCTGTTCAACAGAGGCCTCGTTTTTAAAAGCCCATGTGGAAGCCACCGCTCTAGTGGAATGAGCTGCAATTCTTTTAGGAGGCTGCTGGCCAGCAGTCTCATAAGCTATGCGGATTATGCTTCTCAGCCAAAAAGAAAGAGAAGTTGCCGAAGCCTTTTGGCCTCTCCTCTGTCCAGAGTAGACAACAAACAAAGCAGATGTTTGACGAAAATCCTTCGTACCTTGTAACTAAAACTTTAAAGCATGAACCACATCAAGATTGTGTAAAAGACGTTCCTTCTTTGAGGAAGGATTAGGACATAATGAAGGAACAACAATCTCCTGATTGATGTTCTTATTAGATACTACCTTGGGAAGAAACCCAGGTTTGGTACGCAAAACTACCTTATCTGCATGGAAAATCAGATAAGGGGAATCACACTGTAAAGCAGATAACTCCGAAACTCTTCGAGCCGAGGAGATAGCTACTAAAAACAGAACTTTCCAAGATAAAAGTTTAATATCTATGGAATGCAATGGTTCAAACGGAACCCCTTGAAGAACTTTAAGAACTAAATTTAAACTCCATGGCGTAGCAACAGGTTTAAACACAGGCTTAATTCTAACTAAAGCCTGACAAAACGCCTGAACGTCTGGAACCTCAGCCAGACGTTTGTGCAAAAGAATAGACAGAGCAGAAATCTGTCCCTTTAAGGAACTAGCAGACATTCCTTTCTCCAATCCCTCTTGGAGAAAGGATAAGATTCTAGGAATCCTGACTTTACTCCATGAGTAACCTTTGGATTCACACCAATGAAGATATTTACACCATATCTTATGATAGATTTTCCTGGTGACAGGCTTTCGAGCCTGAATTAAGGTATCAATGACCGACTCTATCAAAAACCATGCTTTGATAGAATCAAGCATTCAATCTCCAAGCAGTCAGATGCAGAGAAATTAGATTTGGATGTTTGAAAGGACCTTGAAGTAGAAGGTCCTGCCTCAGCGGCAGAGTCCATGGTGGAAAAGATGACATGTCCACCAGATCTGCATACGAAGTCCTGCGTGGCCACGCAGGAGCTATCAAAATCACTGAAGCTCTCTCCTGCTTGATCTTGGCAATCAGACGAGGGAGCAGAGGGAACGGTGGAAACACATAAGCCAGGCTGAAGGACCAGGGCGCTGCTAGAGCATCTATCAGCGCTGCCTTGGGATCCCTGGACCTGGACCTGTAACGAGGAAGCTTGGCGTTCTGACGAGACGCCATGAGATCCAGTTCTGGTTTGCCCCATGGTTGAATCAACTGGGCAAATACCTCCGGATGGAGCTCCCACTCCCCCGTATGAAAAGTCTGCCGACTTAAGAAATCCGCCTCCCAGTTCTCTACTCCTGGGATATGGATAGCTGAGAGATGGCAAGAGTGAACCTCTGCCCATAGAATTATCTTTGAAACCTCCAACATCGCCAGGGGGCTCCTTGTACCCCCCTGATGGTTGATATAGGCTACAGTCGTGATGTTGTCCGACTGAAATCTGATGAACCTGACCGCAGCTAGCTGAGGCCAAGCCTGAAGAGCATTGAATATCGCTCTTAGTTCCAGAATATTTATCGGGAGGGCTTCCTCCTGAGTCCACAAACCCTGAGCCTTCAGGGAGTTCCAGACTGCGCCCCAGCCCAGAAGGCAGGCATCTGTCGTCACTATAGTCCATTCTGGCCTGCGGAAGCTCATTCCCCTGGACAGATGGACCCGAGATAGCCACCAGAGAAGAGAATCCCTGGTCTCTTGATCCAGATTTAGCAGAGGGGACAAATCTGTGTAATCCCCATTCCACTGTTTGAGCATGCAAAGTTGCAGTGGTCTGAGATGTAGGCGGGCAAACGGAACTATGTCCATTGCCGCTACCATTAAGCTGATTACTTCCATACACTGAGCCACTGACGGCTGAGAAGTGGAATAAAGAGCACGGCAAGAAGTTAGAAGCTTTGACAACCTGACCTCTGTCAGAAAAATCTTCATTTCTACTGAATCTATCAGAGTTCCTAGGAAGGAAACTCTTGTGAGAGGGGAGAGAGAACTCTTTTCTTCGTTCACCTTCCAACCCATGAGACCTCAGGAATGCCAGAACAATGTCCGTATGGGACTTGGCGATTTGAAAATTCGACGCCTGTATCAGAATGTCGTCTAGGTAAGGAGCCACCGCTATGCCTTGTGGCCTTAGAACCACCAGTAGGGACCCTAGAACCTTCGTAAAGATTCTTGGTGCCGTGGCTAACCCGAAGGGAAGAGCCACAAACTGGTATTGCCTGTTTAGGAAGGCAAACCTGAGAAACCGATGATGATCTCTGTATATCGGAATGTGGAGATAAGCATCCTTTAAGTCCACGGTATTCATATATTGACCCTCCTGGATCATAGGTAGGATGGTTCGAATAGTCTCCATCTTGAAGGATGGGACCCTGAGAAATTTGTTTAGTATCTTGAGATCCAAGATTGGTCTGAAAGTTCCCTCTTTTTTGGGAACTATAAACAGATTTGAATATAATCCTTGCCCCTGTTCCTCCCTTGGAACTGGGTGGATCACTCCCATAACCAGAAGGTCTTGAAAACAACATAAGAATGCCTCTCTCTTTATCTGGTTTGCAGATAATTGTGAGAGATGAAATCTCCCCTTTGGAGATGAGGCTTTGAAATCCAGAAGATATTCCTGGGAAACAATCTCCAGAGCCCAGGGATCCTGGACGTCTCTTGCCCAAGCCTGGGCGAAGAGAGAAAGTCTGCCCCCCAACTAGATCCGGTCCCGGATTGGGGGCTACTCCTTCATGCTGTCTTAGAGGCAGCAGCAGGTTTTTTGGCCTGCTTTCCCTTGTTCCAAGCCTGGTTAGGTCTCCAGACTGGCTTGGACTGGGCAAAATTTCCTTCTTGTTTTGCAGTAGAGGAAGTTGAAGCTGCGCCACTCTTGAAGTTTCGAAAGGAACGAAAATTAGTCTGTTTGGTCCTTAATTTGTTGGACCTATCCTGGGGAAGGGCGTGGCCTTTTCCTCCAGTAATATCAGAAATGATCTCCTTCAGTCCAGGCCTGAATAGGGTCTGCCCTTTGAAGGGGATGTTAAGAAGCTTAGACTTTGAAGTAACGTCAGCTGACCAGGATTTAAGCCATAGCGCCCTACGCGCCTGAATGGCAAAACCTGAATTCTTAGCCGTTAGCTTTGTTAAATGAAAAACGGCGTCAGAAATAAATGAATTGGCTAACTTAAGAGCTTTAAGCCTGTCTAGGATATCATCCAACGGGGTCTCCACCTGTAGAGCCTCTTCAAGAGACTCAAACCAGAAAGCCGCTGTAGCAGTGACAGGGGCAATGCATGCAAGAGGCTGGAGAATAAAACCTTGTTGTATAAAGATTTTCTTAAGGAAACCCTCTAATTTTTTATCCATTGGATCTAGGAAAGCACAACTGTCATCGACGGGGATAGTTGTACCCTTAGCTAGGGTAGAGACTGCTCCCTCCACCTTAGGGACCGTCTGCCACGAGTCCTGTGTAGCGGCATCTATGGGAAACATCTTTTTAAAAGCAGGAGGGGGAGAGAACGGTACACCTGGTCTATCCCATTCCTTAGTAATAATTTCTGAAAACCTCTTAGGGATTGGAAAAACATCAGTGTAAACAGGCACTGCAAAGTATTTGTCCTTTTTACACAATTTCTCTGGGACTACAATGGTGTCACAGTCATCCAGAGTTGCTAAAACCTCCCTGAGCAACAAGCGGAGGTGTTCAAGCTTAAATTTAAATGCTGTCATTTCAGAGTCAGACTGAAGTAACGCCTTCCCTGAATCAGAAATGTCACCCACAGATAGAAGCTCTCCTGCTTCGGCTTCTGTACATTGTGAGGGTATATCAGACATAACTACTAAAGCGTCAGAAAGCTCTGTATTTGTTCTTGCCCCAGAGCTGTCTCGCTTTCCTTGTAACCCTGGCAGTTTGGACAATACCTCTGTGAGGGTATGATTCATAACTGCCGCCATGTCTTGTAAGGTAAACGCATTGGACGCGCCAGATGTACTTGGCGTCACTTGCGCGGGAGATATAGGTTCTGACACATTGGGAGAGCTAGGTGGTTTAACCTCCCTTTTGTCAGTCTGAGAAACCTCTGGTGATAAATCTTTAAAACCCATAATATGGTCTTTATAACGTATAGAAAGGTCAGTACATTTGGTACACATTCTAAGAGGAGGTTCCACAATGGCTTCTAAACATAATTGAACAAGGAGTTTCCTCTATGTCAGACATGTTTAACAGACTAGTAATGAGACCAGCAAGCTTGGAAAACACTTTAATAAATGTGAAAAAGCAATTAAACAAAAACGGTACTGTGCCTTTAAGAGAAAAAAACTACCACATAAACTGCAAAACAGTGTTAAAAAGTAGTAAACTCTACAACATTTTTACAGTGTGTATAAGAGACTAAAGCAGCATTGCACCCACTTGCAAATGGATGATTAACCCCTTAGGCCCCAAACCGGATTAGAAAAACGGTAAAACAGTTAAAAAACAGTCAAACACACTGCCACAGCTCTGCTGTGGCTCCTACCTGCCTTTAAACACGATTTTTGCAGGAAAAAAACCTCTATAGTGGTCCTAGATGCCAGAGGACTCCTTTAGGGAAGCTGGATGTCTCAGTCTGAATATCAACTGCGCACTTGCAAATGGATGATTAACCCCTTAGGCCCCAAACCGGATTAGAAAAACGGTAAAACCGTTAAAAAACAGTCAAACACACTGCCACAGCTCTGCTGTGGCTCCTACCTGCCCTTAAACACGATTTTTGCAGGAAAAAAACCCCTCTATAGTGGTCCTAGATGCCAGAGGACTCCTTTAGGGAAGCTGGATGTCTCAGTCTGAATATCAACTGCGCATAAAGTGCGCGAAAATAGGCCCCTCCCACCATGCACTCAATGTCAGAGGGCCTTAAAAAAGTACTCCTAGGAGTGATCTTACAAGCCATGTGGAAAACTAGGCCCCAAATAAAGATTTATCACTCTCAGAGAAAAAACGTTTTTTCTGTAAGTTATGCAAACGTTTTTACACTAAGTAATATGAGAGTTAACATGAATATTACCCTTATCTTGTAAGCATGATCCCAGTCATTGTTAAATCACTGTATCAGGCTTACCTTAAATATACCAGGCATTGTCAGCATTTTCTAGACCTTATCATCTCTCTAGAAAAAAATATACTGAACATACCTCAAAGCAGGTGATCTGCAAACCGTCCCCCCAACTGAAGTTTTCTTTCCATACTCTTCAGTTATGTGTGAGAACAGCAATGGACCTTAGTTACAAACCGCTAAGATCATCAACCTCCAGGCAGATTCTTCTTCCAATTTCTGCCTGAGAGTAAAACAGTACAACGCCGGTACCGTTTAAAAATAACAAACTCTTGATTGAAGGTAAAAACTACACTAAGTCACCACATATCTCTTGATACTTCCTTTCTTGTCGAGAGTTGCAAGAGAATGACTGGGGGTGGCAGTTAGGGGAGGAGCTATATAGACAGCTCTGTTGTGGGTGTCCTCTTTCAACTTCCTGTTGGGAAGGAGAATATCCCACAAGTAATGGATGAACCAATGGACTGGATACACCTTTACAAGAGAAATTGTAACCGGTTACTATAGATGGATCCACATAAAAGAAAAATATAAAAAATACAATTATCAAATAAAAAGTTATCATATACAAAGCTGAGTACTTTTAGAGTACAAATAAAAAAAATAAAAAGGGATACTGAATAAACAAAACAACCACCTTGGGGCAAAAGTCTTGTTGTACAACTCAGCCACCTTGAGGTAAAGTCTTAGTTATATCGCAATCCAGTGAAGGCAATCCTTTGTCCCCAAAATCTGTGTACTTTGCAAGTAATGTATATCCCACAGTAGCGAATTTACTGTTTCACATGCATAAGCTGCCTGTGTCTCTATGTTACCTTAGAGCCTGCATAACCGGTCCCAGACACCTCTTACTTCAAGTACTTTAGGACTCCCACGGTTGTAGCAGGCAATGTAAGGATAGTACCGTTATCTGGCTGCACTGTTTGCGGATCTACGCTGACTCTGGAACCAATTGATTCCGACTACTTCCGTGTCACGTGCACCGCTCCTCCAATCAGTGCTCTGCAAACTTGGCTTGGGTATTTTGAACTCACAGTGGAGTAAAATTTCTTATATCTGCAAAAAGAAGTTAAACATCAATGCGTTTCACCTTCTCTCAAGGCTTTTACAAGATGGACTGCACCTCCAGTTAGTTCCTTTAAATACCCCTCCTGTGATATTAATTGGTCCATGCAAGGCCATGATTCATGCTTAAGGTGGACTCTTTATTTAAGGTGGATTAGTAATGCCCATGGTGGTTATACATTTTTTTGTGTACATTGTCATAGTTACCTCATTAATAACTTAACCTCATACATTATCAGTTTCAGAAAGCTAGGATATAGTAACACATTATCAATATATTTTTGCATTCCCCTAACTATAGATAATTGTTACTTCAATTGTTGTTTTATGTCTCATGTTGTTAAATGTCTTTCTTTCCTCACAGCAGGTAATTAATCTAGAATAAAGGGATTTAGGTTGAACTCTGAGTTTAAACCTAGGAGATATAGGGTACCTATCTTGTGTATTAATTCTGCTTTTCTGAATATTATTTTTTGGAAATCTCCAACACACCATCCCTTTGGTATTATTTTTATGTTTTGTTTTAAAATGTTTGTACAGACGAGTGTCTAAATCGCATTTTTCAATGTTATTCATGCTCTCTCTTATTCTGTTCCTATAGGGTCATGTGGTCTCTCCTAAGTATTGCAATTTGCACGAGCACTGTAATATATACAGTACTCCCTTATCTCTGCAACAAATTATATATTTTATATCATATTTTTGGCCGATACTGGTTGATTCATAAGATTTAACTTTTTTACTGTGCTCACATGCCTTGCAGCTATATCAAAGAAAAAAACCACATAGCTTTTTGCCTTTCAAGTCTACTTATTTTTTTCCTGTTTTTATATTTACTAGGAGCTAAGATGTTCCTTAGATTAGAAGCTTTCCTGTATACAAAGATGGTCTGTCTGATATTTCTTTTCCTAGAACCTCATCTGATTTAATTAGATGCCCGTGTCTTCTTATGATCTTCTCCATCTCCTTATATCGACAATTAAAGGCCGTTCCAAATGGCACCTTTCTCTCTCACTTCTATTTTAGCTTTCTCAATTAATTCCATATTATATTCTCGTTTTCTGAATCTTTCCTCTAAGATGTCTATCTGTGTCTCATAATCTTCTATTCTTGTATAATTTCTTTTAATTCTCAAGAACTGTCCCTTTGGGATATTCTCTATCCATCTGGGGAGGTGACAACTCTTTGCGTGGATGTAATTTTTGACATTTACTTCTTTGAAGTGTTTTTTTTTTGTCATCAAGGTATTGTCTTCCACTATTATATCTAAGTCAAAAATTGTATTTTTTCCTTACTATATTCATATGTGAAATTTAGTCCTGTTCATATCTCCCAAAAAATTTATTAAACTGGCTTAATTTCCTCTCCAAAAGATTAATATATCATCTATATACCGTTTTAATAATATGAGGTTTGCACCCAACTGATGATGATCTATAAACTCTTGTTCCCATTTTCCGATAGATAGGTTTGCATAGCTGGGTGCAAACCTCGTACCCATTGTCGTTCCCCTTATTTGGAGGAATAGTTCATCATTTAAAGAAAATAAGAAAATATATTATGTGTAAGGATAAATCTAATGCTATCTAGTAGGATTTTTTTTATTTAAGTTGTTCTTCATTTTCTTCCTTTAAAAAGTGTTGTATTGCACTAATCCCTAATTCATGGTCAATATTCGTGTGTAGTGATGTTACGTCACAGGTAGCAATAATTAATTCTTTGTCCCATTGAAAGTTTTCTAGCATACCTAAAATATGCGTCATTGACTGGATTCCCAAAATAATGGGCCTACCCGGTGGGTGTTGTTTATTTTTATGCACCTTGGGAAGGAAATAAAACAATGCAATTTTTGGGAATTTTTGAAATATGTAACCTAATTCTTTACTTGTTACTATCCCATTATCTTTTGCTGCTTCTAGCATATTCGGATCAGTTGGATTCAATTTTACTCTCTTATATGTTGTTTCATCTCCTAACAAGCGATAGGCCTCCTTGAGCTAATATTCATTGTCCATAATCACTATTCCTAGTTTGAGCGCTGTTCTGAACTGTGGTATTCTGCCCACTGAAGGATGCAAGAGACTTCCGTTATAGCCAGGGAACTCTTTGTTCCTCCCTAATGGTTGATATAAGCCACCAAAGTTATGTTGTCCGATTGAAATATGATAGACTGGACAGAACGAAGTTGAGGCCATGCCATCAGAGCATTGAAGATGGCTCTCAATTACAGGATGTTGATAGGAAGAAAAGACTCCTACGGAGACCAACTCCCCTGAGCCTTCATGGAACCCCAGACAGCACTCCAGCCCAGAAGGCTGGCATCCATAGTTACAATCTCCCAAGATGGTCTCAAAAAGCACGTGCCTTGGGACAGATGATCCTGACAGAGCCACCATGAGAGCAACTCTCTCACTAGGCTGTCCAGGAGGATCTGTTGAGAGAGATCGGAATGATCGCCGTTCCACTGTCTGAGCATACAAAGTTGAAGAGGTCACAGATGAAAGTGAGCAAAAGGAATAATATCCTTGGTAGCTACCATGAGACCCACTACTTCAATACATAGTGCCACTGTGGGATGCATGGAAGATTGAAGAGAAAAAATGGACGAGAGAATGTTGGATTGTCATGGAAACTGAATCTATGATTGTTCCCAGAAAAGGTGTTGTGATCCCGGGAGCTCTTGCCTAAATTTATCTTCCATCCATGGTCTTGCAGAAGAAACAACATAGTCAGTGTGAGATCTTGTCAAAAGAAAAGATGGAACCTGAACCAAGATGTCGTCCAGGTAAGGAGCTACAGTGATTCCTTGCATTTTGGCTCCTGCTAAAAGTGCCCCCAGTACCTTTGTAAAGATTCTGGGAGCTGTGGCCAGACCAAACGGCAGGGCTACACACTGGAAATGTTTGTCCAGAATGGCAAACCGCAAGAACTGAAAATGATCCCTGTGGATCTGAACATAAAGATATGCATTCTTCAGGTCTATCGTGGTCATGTACTGACCCACTTGGACCAATTGAAGAATGGATCTGATAGTCTCCATCTTGAATGATGGCACCTTGAGAAATCTATTGAGACACTTTAAGTCCAGGATTAGATGAACAGTTCCCTCCTTCTTGGGAACCGCAAATAGCTTTGAATAAAATCCTTGGCCCCATTCTGAAGGAGGGACTGGAATGATCATACCCAGAGAGGAAAGATCCTCTTCACATTTGAGAAATGCATCTCTCTTTACTGGGTTTAAAGAGAGTCTTGACAGAAGGAATATGCCTTTTGGAGGGCAAGACTTGAACCCTATCCTGTACCCCTGGGAGACCACATCCACGACCCAATGTCGCAAAATCCAAGCGTCTTAAAAATAGGATAGTCTGCCCCCTACAAGATCCGGTTCCGAATCGGGGGGCGCCCCTTCATGGCAACTTATTGTCTGAAGAGGGCTTCTTAGATTGCTTATTCTTGCCCCAAGACTGATTGGGCTTTCAGGTATTTTTCGGCTGATCCGATTTAAAGAGGGCCGGAGACCTCTGTCCTTTGGAAGAACAAAAGGGATGAAAATTACTAGACTGACGACCCTTGGATCTAGCCTTTTTTTTTATCCTGAAGAAGGAATGCACCCTTCCTGCCAGTAACCGTGGAAATAATAGAATCCAGACCCGGCCCAAATAATGATTTACCCTTAAAGGGCAGGGAAAGAAGTCTAGTCTTGGAAACCATGTCTGCTGACCAGGACTCTAACCACAAAGTCCTGCGTGACATAATTACAAAACCAGAGGTCTCAGCACTCAGACGAATGACCTGCATATTAGCGTCACAAATAAAGGAATTGGCTATTTTCAATGCCTTAATCCTATCATGAATCTCCTCTAATAATTGAAACAAATCCAAATAAGCCCTTAATAAAGGCTAAAAAGCCCAAAAGCCTCCCACACACAAAACGTCTTCACTGTGCATATAATAACAAAGGTTTATGCAGATCCCTGATGCTGCCCCCACAATAAAATTATCCTAAACAGGATAAAATATAAGTCCCCAAAAAGAAAGGACACTTACCTCCAGGGTTACTGCTGCAGGGAAGACACAGCTCTTTCAGGTCTTACAGCTTCATCCAACATCTGACAGGGACCTGAGGAGAGAAGCAGTTTAACCTAACACTGGTTGCCAGATGGGGGTGTTAGCACATATTGCTGGAAGGAGGACAGAGAAATTCCCTGCGACACCCAGCAGCTAACAGCTATCAATACTCTTACTAAGAGATTTACATGGACACAGCAATAACCCCAGTCCTATCTTGCAGGGAAGCTATCCATTAAAGGGCTTAATCCAATTTTCTTCAGAGCACCATCTTTGCCTTCTCAAGTTATAGAGGCAAAGAATGACTGGGGGAGTATGGGAAGAAGGAGGGATATTGAAGGCTTTTGCTGGGGTGTCTATGCCTCCTCCTAGTGCCCAGGAAGAGAATTCCCAACAGTAATGAATGATTTTGTGAACTCTCCATGCCATTGGAAAGAAATATATGTATAATGCATTTTGTGATTGGCTGATTGCTGTCACATGATACGGGGAGGGAAAATTGGATTAACTTTGAAATTTGCAAGAAAATATTCTACTGCTCATTTGAAATTCAAAGTGCTATTTGAATGTATATTGTTGTGTATTTGTCAATTGTTTAATTCTACTGTATTTACTGGTCCTTTAAAGGGACATTAAACATTTTGAGATGGTAATATAAAATGATAAATCGTATATATTAATAAACAACTACTTTAATTATTTATTTTATCCCCCTTTCCTGTAATTCCATCTGAAATAGTGAGCTTTTCAGTTCCTGCTAAAAATGGAAGTGCAAAACACTGTGATATTCCACACGGCCATTGGCTGCACACTCTAGTGATCTATTTATAACTGTCGCTAATTGGCCACAGGAGAGGGTAAGTTACAACATGACAGCTCCCTTTGTTTTATAGACACTAAAATATTACACTTATTTTGTAAATATCTAAACAAACAAAGAAACTTTAATAAATACATTTACATGTTATTCTCAGGCTAATCTTTTCTTTGAATGCATCATTCTATCTAGCATTTATTTAGGGCCAGATTACAAATGGAGCACTAACTATTGCTTTAGTGAAAGCAATATTTGCGCTCCACTGTGTAACACCAGTGCACACTAATGTGCGCTGGTATAACAAGTTGTCAGTAATGTGAATGCGAGCTTGCTTTCGCATTGCTGGGAAGCATTGTGCTCACAAGAGCGTGCTTCCATAGGCTCAAATGGGAGCCTCGCTCTCATGCCGTGAGACATGTCATGAGAACTTGCGCAGCACAGGAGGTAAGTAGCGCAGCGATTTGTAAATATATATATATATGCTTATATACACATATTTATGTTAATATGCGTATTTATACATATTAACACATAAATATATATGTATATAAGCACTCCACTCTCGCCAACTTTAAAGCCCCAAAACTGCTTAGTGCAGTTAATTTCTCTTGTAAGGTGTATCCAGTCCACGGATCATCCATTACTTGTGGGATATTCTCATTCCCAACAGGAAGTTGCAAGAGGACACCCACAGCAGAGCTGTAATATAGCTCCTCCCCTAACTGTCATAGCCAGTCATTCTCTTGCAACTCTCAACAAGCTAGGATGTTGTAGGAGAGAGTGGTTAAAACATAATTTATGTAAGAACTTACCTGATAAATTCATTTCTTTCATATTAGCAAGAGTCCATGAGCTAGTGACGTATGGGATATACATTCCTACCAGGAGGGGCAAAGTTTCCCAAACCTTAAAATGCCTATAAATACACCCCTCACCACACCCACAAATCAGTTTAACGAATAGCCAAGAAGTGGGGTGATAAGAAAAAAGTGCGAAAGCATAAAAAATAAGGAATTGGAATAATTGTGCTTTATACAAAAAAATCATAACCACCACAAAAAATGGTGGGCCTCATGGACTCTTGCTAATATGAAAGAAATGAATTTATCAGGTAAGTTCTTACATAAATTATGTTTTCTTTCATGTAATTAGCAAGAGTCCATGAGCTAGTGACGTATGGGATAATGACTACCCAAGATGTGGATCTTTCCACGCAAGAGTCACTAGAGAGGGAGGGATAAAATAAAGACAGCCAATTCCTGCTGAAAATAATCCACACCCAAAATAAAGTTTAATGAAAACATAAGCAGAAGATTCAAACTGAAACCACTGCCTGAAGTACTTTTCTACCAAAAACTGCTTCAGAAGAAGAAAACACATCAAAATGGTAGAATTAGTAAAAGTATGCAAAGAGGACCAAGTTGCTGCTTTGCAAATCTGAACAACCGAAGCTTCATTCCTAAACGCCCAGGAAGTAAAAACTGACCTAGTAGAATGAGCTGTAATCCTTTGAGGCGGAGTTTTACCCGACTCGACATAGGCATGATGAAATAAAGATTTCAACCAAGATGCCAAAGAAATGGCAGAAGCTTTCTGGCCCTTTCTAGAACCAGAAAAGATGAAAAATAGACTAGAAGTCTTTCGGAAAGACTTAGTAGCTTCAACATAATATTTCAAAGCTCTAACAACATCCAAAGAATTAGGACATAATGAAGGAACCACAATTTCTCTACTAATGTTGTTAGAATACACAACCTTAGGTAAAAATTCAAAAGAAGTTTGCAACACCGCCTTATCCTGATGAAAAATCAGAAAAGGAGACTCACAAGAAAGAGCAGATAATTCAGAGACTCTTCTGGCAGAAGAGATGACCAAAAGAAACAAAACTTTCCAAGAAAGAAGTTTAATGTCCAATGAATGCATGGGTTCAAAAGGAGGAGCTAGAAGAGCCCCCAGAACCAAATTCAAACTCCAAGAAGGAGAAATTGACTTAATGACAGGTTTTATACGAACCAAGTCTTGTACAAAACAATGAATATCAGGAAGATTAGCAATCTTTCTGTGAAAAAGAACAGAAAGGGCAGAGATTTGTCCTGTCAAGGAACTTGCGGACAAACCTTTATCTAAACCATCCTGAAGAAACTGTAAAATTCTCGGAATTCTAAAAGAATGCCAGGAAAAAAGATGAGAAGACACCAAGAAATATAAGTCTTCCAGACTCTATAATATATCTCTCTAGATACAGATTTACGAGCCTGTAACATAGTATTAATCACAGAGTCAGAGAAACCTCTTTGACCAAGAATCAAGCGTTCAATCTCCATACCCTTAAATTTAAAGATTTGAGAACCTGATGGAAAAAAAGGACCTTGCGACAGAAGGTCTGGTCTTAACGGAAGAGCCCACGGTTGGCAAGAGGCCATCCGAACAAGATCCGTCCATGCTGGAGCTACCTGCAGAACAAACGAGCATTCCTTCAGAATCTTGGAGATTACTCTTGGAAGAAGAACTAGAGGTGGATAGATATAGGCAGGATGATACTTCCAAGGAAGTGATAATGCATTCACTGCCTCCGCCTGAGGATCCCGGGATCTGAACAGATACCTGGGAAGTTTCTTGTTTAGATGAGAAGCCATCAGATCTATTTCTGGAAGTTCCCACATTTGAACAATCTGAAGAAATACCTCTGGGTGAAGAGACCATTCGCCCGGATGCAACGTTTGGCGACTGAGATAATCCGCTTCCCAATTGTCTATACCTGGGAAATGAACCGCAGAGATTAGACAGGAGCTGGATTTCGCCCAAACCAGAATTTGAGATACTTCTTTCATAGCCAGAGGACTGTGAGTCCCTCCTTGATGATCGATGTATGCCACAGTTGTGACATTGTCTGAAAACAAATGAACGACTCTCTCTTCAGAAGAGGCCAAGACTGAAGAGCTCTGAAAATTGCACGGAGTTCCAAAATATTGATCGGTAATCTCACCCCCTGAGATTCCCAAACCCCTTGTGCCGTCAGAGACCCCCACACAGCTTCCCAACCTGTAAGACTTGCATCTGTGAAATTACAGTCTAGGTCAGAAGAACAAAAGAAGCCCCCTGAACTAAACGATGGTGATCTGTCCACCACGTCAGAGAGTGTCGTAAATCGGTTTTAAAGATATTAATTGAGATATCTTTGTGTAATCCCTGCACCATTGGTTCAGCATACAGAGCTGAAGAGGTCGCATGTGAAAACGAGCAAAGGAGATCGCGTGCGATGCAGCAGTCATAAGACCTAAAATTTCCATGCATAAGGCTACCAAAGGGAATGATTGTGACTGAAGGTTTTGACAAGCTGATATCAATGTTAGACTTCTCTTGTCTGATAAAGACAGAGTCATGGACACTGAATCTATCTGGAAACCTAAAAAGGTTACCCTTGTCTGAGGAATCAATTAACTTTTTGGTAAATTGATCCTCCAACCATGATCTTGAAGAAACAACACAAGTCGATTCGTATGAGATTCTGCTAAATGTGAAGACTGAGCAAGTACCAAGATATCGTCCAAATAAGGAAAAACCAATACCCTGTTCTCTGATTACAAACAGAAGGGCACCGAGAACCTTTGTAAAAATTCTTGGAGCTGATGCTAGGCCAAATGGAAGAGCCACAAACTGGTAATGCTTGTCTAGAAAAGAGAATCTCAGAAACTAAAAGTGATCTGGATGAATCGGAATATGCAGAAATGCATCCTGTAAATCTATTGTAGACATATAATGCCCTTGCTGAACAAAAGGCAGGATAGTCCTTACAGTTACCAGCTTGAATGTTGGTATCCTTACATAACGATTCAATATTGATAGATCCGGAACTGGTCTGAAGGAATAGACCTTCTTTGGTACAATGAAGAGATAGAATAAAACCCCAGCCCCTGTTCCAGAACTGGAACCGGCATAATTACTCCAGCCAACTCTAGATCTGAAACACATTTCAGAAATGCTTGAGCCTTTGCTGGGTTTACTGGGACACGGGAAAGAAAAAAATCTCTTTGCAGGAGGCCTTAACTTGAAGCCAATTCTGTACCCTTCTAAAACAATGTTCTGAAACCAGAGATTGTGAACGGAATTGATCCAAATTTCTTTGAAAAAAACGTAAACTGCCCCATACCAGCTGAGCTGGAATGAGGGCCGCACCTTCATGGGGACTTAGGAGCTGGCTTTGGGTTTCTATAAGGCTTGGATATATTCCAAACTGAAGATGGTTTCCAAACTGATACCGCTCCTGAGGATGAAGGATCAGGCTTTTGTTCCTTGTTGTGATAAAAGGAACGAAAACAATTATTAGACCTAAATTTACCTTAGATTATTTATCCTGTGGTAAAAAAGTTCCCTTCCTTCCAGTAACAGTTGAGATAAGAGAATCCAACTGAGAACCGAATAATTAATTACCCTGGAAAGAAAGGGATAGCAAAGTTGACTTAGAAGACATATCAGCATTCCAAGTTTTAAGCCATAAAGCTCTTCTAGCTAAAATAGTTAGAGACATATACCTGACATCAACTCTAATGATATCAAAGATGGCATCACAAATAAAATAATTAGCATGTTATAGAAGAATAATAATGCTATGAGAATTATGATCTGTTACTTGTTGCGCTAAAACTTCTAACCAAAAAGTTGAAGCTGCAGCAACATCCGCTAAAAATATAGCAGGAGTAGAGACAGCCCCATTAACCTTAGGGATTTTGTCCCAAACTCTAATCTGTCAGATGGCACAGGATATAATTGCTTAAAACGTTTTAAAAGGAGTAAATGAATTACCCAAATTATTCCATTCCCTGGAAATTACTTCAGAAATAGCATCAGGGACAGGAAACACTTTTGGAATAACTACAGGAGATTTAAAAACCTTATTTAAACGTTTAGTTTTAGTATCAAGAGGACCAGAATCCTCTATTTCTAATGCAATTAATACTTCTTTAAATAAAGAACGAATAAATTCCATCTTGAACAAATACAAAGATTTATCAGCATCAACCTCTGAGACAGAAACCTCTGAACCAGAAGAACCATTATCAGTATCAGAATGATGATGTTCATTTTAAAAATTCATCTGAAAAAAGAGAAGTTTTAAAAGACTTTTATGTATACTAGAAGGAGAAATAACAGACATAGCCTTCTTAATGGATTTAGAAACAAAATCTCTTATGTTATCAGGAACACTCTGAGTATTAGATGTTGACGGAACAGCAACAGGTAATATAACAGTACTAAAGGAAATTTTATCTGTATTAACAAGTTTGTCATGACATTTAATACAAACAACAGCTGAAGGAACAGATACCAAAAGTGATACACATAGCTTTGGTAGCTCCAGCACCGGGCAGCGATTTTCCTGAAGTATCTTCTGACTCAGTTGCAACGTGGAACATCTTGCAATATGTAATAGAAAAAACAACATATAAAGCAAAATTGATCAAATTCCTTAAATGACAGTTTCAGGAATGGGAAAAAAAATGCCAGTGAACAAGCTTCTAGCAACCAGAAGCAATAAATAATGAGACTTAAATAATGTTGAGACAAAAGTGACGCCCATATTTTTTTAGCGCCAAATAAGACGCCCACATTATTTGGCGCCTAAATGCTTTTGGCGCCAAAAATGACGCCACATCCGGAACGCCGACACTTTTGACGCAAAAGAACGTCAAAAATGACGCAACTTCCGGCGACACGTATGACGCCGGAAACAGAAAAAAAAATTTTGCGCCAAGAATGACGCAATAAAATGAAGCATTTTCAGCCCCCGCGAGCCTAACAGCCCACAGGAAAAAAGTCAAATTTTTTAAGGTAAGAAAAAATGATTGATTCAAATGCATTATCCCAAATATGAAACTGACTGTCTGAAAATAAGGAATGTTGAACATCCTGAGTCAAGGCAAATAAATGTTTGAATACATATATTTAGAACTTTATAAAAAAGTGCCCAACCATAGCTTAGAGTGTCACAGAAAATAAGACTTACTTACCCCAGGACACTCATCTACATGTTTGTAGAAAGCCAAACCAGTACTGAAACGAGAATCAGCAGAGGTAATGGTATATAAATAAGAGTATATCGTCGATCTGAAAAGGGAGGTAAGAGATGAATCTCTACGACCGATAACAGAGAACCTATGAAATAGACCCCGTAGAAGGAGATCATTGCATTCAAATAGGCAATACTCTCCTCACATCCCTCTGACATTCACTGCACGCTGAGAGGAAAACCGGGCTCCAACCTGCTGCGGAGCGCATATCAACTGTAGAATCTAGCACAAACTTACTTCACCACCTCCATAGGAGGCAAAGTTTGTAAAACTGATTTGTGGGTGTGGTGAGGGGTGTATTTATAGGCATTTTAAGGTTTGGGAAACTTTGCCCCTCCTGGTAGGAATGTATATCCCATACGTCACTAGCTCATGGACTCTTGCTAATTACATGAAAGAAATATAGTTAGTTTATTTTCTTCAATCAAAAGTTTGTTATTTTTAAATAGTACCGGAGTTGTGCTATTTTATCTCAGGCAGTAAATAGAAGAAGAATCTGCCTGAGGTTTCTATGATCTTAGCAGGTTGTAACTAAGATCCATTGCTATTCTCACATATGTCTGAGGGGATTACACAGATGAGGTAACTTCAGCGAGAGAATGGCGTGCAGTTTATTCTGCTATCAGGTATGTGCAGTTATAATTTTTTCTAGAGATGGAAAACACTAGAAAATGCTGCTGATACCGGATTAATGTAAGTTAAGCCTGAATACAGTGATTTAATAACGACTGGTATCATGCTTACTCCCAGGGGTAATACCCTTATGATATTGCAATATAAACGTTTGCTGGCATGTTTAATCGTTTTTATATATGCATTGGTGATAAAACTTTATTGGGGCCTAGTTTTTTCCACATGGCTGGCTTAAATTTTGACTAAAAACAGTTTTTACTGAGGCTTTCCACTGTTATAGTATAAAAGTTACAGTTGGTGCAGTTAAAATTACAAACTGTGACATCCAGCTTCCCTCAGGAGTCCCCTGTATGCTATAGGACATCTCTAAAGGGCTCAAAGGCTTTCCAAAGTCATTTTTTGGGGAAGGTAGGACCACAGCTTGCTGTGGCAGTTGGTTGTGACTGTTAAAAAAAAAAAAAAAAAAAAAAAAATTCGTTTTTTTTATCCGTTTTTTGAACTAAGGGGTTAATCATCCATTTGCAAGTGGATGCAATGCTCTGCTAGCCTATTACATACACTGTAAAAATTTCATTTGATTTACTGCATTTTTTCACTGTTTTTCAAATTCTGACAAAATTTGTTTCTCTTAAAGGCACAGTACCGTTTTTTATATTTGCTTGTTAACTTGATTTAAAGTGTTTTCCAAGCTTGCTAGTCTCATTGCTAGTCTGTATAAACATGTCTGACATAGAAGAAACTCCTTGTTCATTATGTTTAAAAGCCATGGTGGAACCCCCTCTTAGAATGTGTACCAAATGTACTGATTTCATTTTATGCAATAAAGATCATATTCTGTTTTTAAAAAAATTATCACCAGAGGAATCTGATGAGGGGAAAGTTATGCCGACTAACTCTCCCCACGTGTCAGACCCTTTGACTCCCGCCCAAGGGACTCACGCTCAAATGGCGCCAAGTACATCTAGGGCGCCCATAGCGTTTACTTTACAAGACATGGCGGCAGTCATGGATAATACACTGTCAGCGGTATTAGCCAGATTACCTGAACTTAGAGGTTAGCGAGATAGCTCTGGGGTGAGACAAAATGCAGAGCATACTGACGCTTTAAGAACCATGTCTGATACTGCCTCACAATATGCAGAAGCTGAGGAAGGAGAGCTTCAGTCAGTGGGTGATGTTAATGACTCAGGAAAGATACCTGATTCTAATATTTCTACATTTAAATTTAAGCTTGAACACCTCAGCGTGTTACTTAGGGAGGTTTTAGCTGCTCTGAATGACTGTGATACCATTGCAGTGCCAGAGAAATTTTGTAGACTGGATAAATGCTTTGCAGTGCCGGTGTGTACTGATGTTTTTCCAATACCTAAAAGGTTTACAGAAATTATTAATAAGGAATGGGATAGACCAGGTGTGCCGTTCTCTTCCCCTCCTATTTTTAGAAAAATGTTTTCCAATAGACGCCACCATACGGGACTTATGGCAGACAGTCCCTAAGGTGGAGGGAGCAGTTTCTACTCTAGCAAAGCGTACTACTATCCCTGTCAAGGACAGTTGTGCTTTTTTAGAGCCAATGGATAAAAAATTAGAAGGTTACCTTAAGAAAATATTTATTCAACAAGGTTTTATCCTACAGCCCATTGCATGCATTGCCCCTGTCACTGCTGCTGCGGCGTACTGGTTTGAGTCTCTGGAAGAGGCTTTACAGGTAGAGACTCCATTGGATGACATACTTGGCAAACTTAGAGCACTTAAGCTAGCCAATTATTTTATTTCTGATGCCATTGTTCATTTGAATAAACTAACGGCTAAGAATTCTGGTTTTGCTATACAGGCGCGCAGAGCGCTATGGCTTAAATCATGGTCAGCTGACGTGACTTTAAAATCTAAGCTACTTAACATTCCCTTCAAGGGGCAGACCCTATTCGGGCCTGGTTTGAAGGAGATTATTGCTGATATCACAGGAGGAAAAGGTTGTGCCCTTCCTCAGGACAGGTCCAAATCTAGGGCCAAACAGTCTAATTTTCGTGCCTTTTGAAACTTCAAGGCAGGTGCTGCATCAACTTCCTCTAATAATAAACAAGAGGGAACTTTTGCTCAATCCAAGACGGTCTGGAGACCAAACCAGACCTGGAAAAAAGGTAAGCAGGTCAAAAAGCCTGCTGCTGCCTCTAAGACAGCATGAAGGAACGACCCCCTATCCGGTAACGGATCTAGTAGGGGGCAGACTTTCACTCTTCGCCCAGGCGTGGGCAAGAGATGTTCAGGATCCCTGGGCGTTGGAAATTATATCCCAGGGATATCTTCTGGACTTCAAAGCTTCCCCACCAAAAGGGAGATTTCACCTTTCACAATTATCTGCAAACCAGATAAAGAATGAGGCATTCTTACACTGTGTACGAGACCTCCTAGTTATGGGAGTGATCCATCCAGTTCCAAAGGAGGAACAGGAACAGGGTTTTTACTCAAATCTGTTTGTGGTTCCCAAAAAAGAGGGAACCTTCAGACCGATTTTGGATCTAAAGATCTTAAACAAATTCCTCAAGTTCCGTTGTTCAAGATGGAAACTATTCGTACCATCCTACCACTGATCCAGGAGGGTCAATATATGACTACAGTGGATCTAAAGGATGCTTATCTTCACATTCCGATACACAAAGATCATCATCGGTTTCTCAGGTTTGCCTTTCAAGACAGGCATTACCAGTTGTAGCTCTTCCCTTTGGATTAGCTACAGCCCCAAGAATCTTTACAAAGGTTCTAGGGTCGTTTTTGGCAGTCCTAAGGCCGCGGGGCATAGCAGTAGCCCCTTATTTAGACGACATCCTGATACAGGCATCAAACTTCCAAATTGCCAAGTCTCATACGGACGTAGTACTGGCATTTCTGAGGTCGCATGGGTGGAAAGTGAACGAGGAAAAGTGTTCTCTATCCCCACTCACAAGAGTTTCCTTTCTAGGGACTCTGATAGATTCTGTAGAAATGAAAATTACCTTGACACGGAGTCCAGGTTATCAAAGCTTCTAAATTCCTGTCGGGTTCTTCATTCCATTCCGCGCCCTTTGGTGGCTCAGTGTATGGAAGTAATCGGCTTAATGGTAGCGGCAATGGACATAGTGCCGTTTGCACGCTTACATCTCAGACCGCTGCAACTATGCAGGCTCAGTCAGTGGAGCGGGGATTACACAGATTTGGCCCCTCAACTGAATCTGGACCAAGAGACCAGGGATCCTCTTCCCTGGTGGCTATCTCGGGTCCATCTGTCCAAAGGTATGACCTTCGCAGGCCAGATTGGACTATTGTAACAACAAATGCCAGCCTTCTAGGTTGGGGTGCAGTCTGGAACTCCCTGAAGGCTCAGGGATCGTGGACTCAGGAGGAGTCTCTCCTTCAAATAAATATTCTGGAACTAAGAGCGATATTCAAGGCTCTTCAGGTTTGGCCTCAGTTAGCAACTCTGAGGTACATCAGATTTCAGTCGGTCAACATCACGACTGTAGCTTACATCAACCATCGAGGGGGAACAAGAAGTTCCCTAGAGATGTTAGAAGTTTCAAAAATAATTCACTGGGCAGAGATTCACTCTTGCCACCTATCAGCTATCCATATCCCAGGTGTAGAGCACTGGGAGGCGGATTTTCTAAGTCGTCAGACTTTTCATCCGGGAGAGTGGGAACTCCATCCGGAGGTATTTGCACAACTGATTCTCCGTTGGGGCAAACCAGAACTGGATCTCATGGCGTCTCGCCAGAACGCCAAGCTTCCGTGTTACGGATCCAGGTCCAGGGATCCCAAGGCGACACTGATAGATACTCTAGCAGCGCCCTGGTCTTTCAACCTGGCTTATGTGTTTCCACCGTTTCCTCTGCTCCCTCGACTGATTGCCAAGATCAAGCAGGAGAGAGCATCGGTGATTCTGATAGCACCTGCGTGGCCACGCAGGACCTGGTATGCAGATCTAGTGGACATGTCATCCTTTCCACCATGGTCTCTGCCTCTGAGACAGGACCTTCTACTTCAGGGTCTTTTCAACCATCCAAATCTAATTTCTCTGAGGCTGACTGCCTGGAGATTGAATGCTTGATTTTATCAAAGCGTGGCTTCTCCGAGTCAGTTATTGATACCTTAATACAGGCACGAAAGCCTGTCACCAGGAAAATTTACCATAAGGTATGGCGTAGATATCTTTATTGGTGTGAATCCAAGGGTTACTCATGGAGTAAGGTCAGGATTCCTAGGATTTTATCTTTTCTCCAAGAAGGTTTGGAAAAAGGATTGTCAGCTAGTTTCTTAAAGGGACAGATTTTTGCTCTGTCTATTCTTTTGCACTAGCGTCTGGCAGATGTTCCAGACGTTCAGGCATTTTGTCAGGCTTTAGTTTGAATCAAGCCTGTGTTTAAACCTGTTGCTCCACCATGGAGCTTAAACTTGGTTCTTCAAGGAGTTCCGTTTGAACCTCTTCATTCCATAGATATCAAACTTTTATCTTGGAAAGTTTTTTTTTTTTTTGGTAGCTATTTCCTCGGCTCGTAGAGTCTCTGAGCTATCTGCCTTACAATGTGATTCTCCTTATCTGATTTTTCATACGGATAAGGTAGTCCTGCGTACCAAACCTGGGTTTTTATCTAAGGTGGTATCTAACAAGAATATCAATCAAGAGATTGTGGTTCCATCCTTGTGTTACACAATCTGGACGTGGTCTGTGCTTTAAAGTTTTACTTACAAGCTACTAAAGATTTTCGTCAAACATCTGCTTTGTTTGTTGTCTACTCTGGACAGAGGATAGGTCAAAAGGCTTTGGCAACCTCTTTTTAGGCTTAATCCGCTTAGCCTATGAGACTGCTGGACAGCAGCCTCCTGAAAGGATTACAGCTCATTCCACTAGAGCTGTGGCTTCCACTTGGGCCTTTAAAAATGAGGCTTCTGTTGAACAGATTTGCAAGGCGGCGACTTGGTCTTCGCTTCATACTTTTTCAAAATTTTACAAATTTGATACTTTTGCTTCTTCGGAGGCTATATTTGGGAGAAAGGTTTTACAGGCAGTGGTTCCTGCCTTGTCCCTCCCTTCATCCGTGTACTTTAGCTTTGGTATTGGTATCCCAGAAGTAATGGATGATCCGTGGACTGGATACACCTTACAAGAGAAAACACAATTTATGCTTACCTGATAAATTTATTTCTCTTGTGGTGTATCCAGTCCACGGCCCGCCCTGTCATTTTAAGGCAGGTAATTTTTAAATTTAAACTACAGTAACCACTACACCCTATGGTTCCTCCTTTCTCGGCTTGTTTTCGGTCGAATGACTGGCTATGACAGTTAGGGGAGGAGCTATATTACAGCTCTGCTGTGGGTGTCCTCTTGCAACTTCCTGTTGGGAATGAGAATATCCCACAAGTAATGGATGATCCGTGGACTGGATACACCACAAGAGAAATAAATTTATCAGGTAAGCATAAATTGTGTTTTTTATTAAAAAAAAACAAAAAACTCACATTTTTTAAATAAAAAAACTATAATGCCCTCTTCTATTTTGGGGCACCCTTAGAAAATTAACCAGAGATCTAATCAGCCACTTGAAATAGCTGATTATTTATTATGCACTTTAGCGCTCCACTTGTAATCTAGCCCTTAGTGTTAAATGTCCTTTTAAGGGTTTGCATACATATAATTAGATACAGGTAGAAAACCCTTTATCGAAACTGCTTGGGACTGGAAAAAGGTTTAGATTTTGGAATAGTTTGGATTTTGGAATCTTCTTTAAAATGGACAGCTGGGAGAGGGCATGGGACCAAGTGTAAACAACAACATCTTATGTAATTTAGGCAATGTTTAAATGTTATAATACAGCTTATACATGAAATTATTTATAAATAATCATGTTCAGTACTTTTGTGACTTACAGGCAGGGAAAATAGTAATTTTTGATAATTTTATTTAAAAATATATATATTAATTAGGGGGCGGAGCTTACTGCCGAAGGAAGCAGACGTGTGGTGAGTGAGCTCCAAGAAGGCATGTGGGTTCTAGAACTGTGAGGGTCCTGACTAGCGACACACGTATGCCTGAGTGTGTGCTGGGTGAAGAACATTCCCAGAGCTCTGTTTATCTCCGTGGCAGGTAGCGGATTGCAGGGTGGGAGAGCTCACCTTATTCAAACAGAGGTCCGGTCACCATCTTGGGCCTAGAGCACACTGCTGAGTACCAGTGTTGCGCCGGAAGATTGAATCCCCTCGGAAAGGGGCTGGTGGGTCTGCTCGCATGGTGAGGGGGACTGCTACATGTGGCAAGGAGAATCCCGTGCTGGCTATCCTAGGGAGGCTGCAAAGAACTTGCTGGCTGCACGTGGACCAAAGTACTCTGCCCACCTGTACTTGTGGCTCTTTTTTGGGGTTGAGGATTCTTAATTTTGTGTATTCAGCTGTGTTGATACCTACTTCTCTGTGAGATCTAATCCCATGGCATCAAACTACTAAGAACTGCTGCTCCTCGTTACTGCTGCTGGCATTTAGGGAATTTGCTCCCTTCTGAGTGCTCTAGTATTTGTGAGTGTCTCACAGGCCTTCTATTTTTTTATATTTTATTAACAAGTCTGCTTAAGATCAAGATAACAGTTTAAAGTGTTGATGTTCCCTACCCTGCCAGTGCAGGCTTTCAGTGACTGACAGCGCTCTGAGGCTGCTCTCTTTTTATTTGTATTATATAAACAGTGGGAGACAGAGTTCACTTACAAATAATAATTATGTCCCAGCAAGCTAAGAAAAAACAAAAGCACAGTTTGACTTTCAAAAAAACTGTTATGGATCACTTTCAATCTCTCCGTGGTCTATCTGATGAGGACAGGTTTCTCTCCCCTGAACCTCCAGAAGAGAGATCTGGCTCTAGATATTCCCCAGATTTGAGACCTTAGGGAGATCCCACTATTGTAGACTTAATGAAACAGTTGTTTGACAGACAAAATCATTCAGTTACAAAGAGATTTCACATGCTTGAAAAATCCTTTGATGACTTGAGAAAGGATATCTCGTATATCAATAAGCGTAGATTTTATAGAGAGAAAGCAAGAGGACTTACTAGTTGACCATACAAATTTGGTGAGTTATACCAATAATTTAGCAGATCAATTCTCCTCATTAAAAGCCAAAGTAGCTAACTTAGAGGACCGCTCCCGGTGGAATAATGTGAGGATTAGGGGTATCCCTGAATCAGTCACCCCACAAGAACTGGAGAAGTTTGCACAATTTTTATTTCAGGCTATTTTGGGGTCTTCTGATGGGGAGGACAGTAGAATTCATAGAGCAGCAAGGCTCAAAAACCCTCCCCCCCTGATAAACCCATAGACACAATAGTCCATTTGCACTATTTTACCTACAAAGAAAGGTTGATAAGGACACACTTGCGTCAACCTGTCCTTACTGGTCAATATAAGGATGTTACGTTGTTTCCTAACTTGTCCTCACACACAATACTCTAGAGGAGATCCTTTTCAGATTTCACTAGCACTTTGTGACTCCATCAGAATATATATCGCTGGGGTTATCCCACAAGACTTATTATCACCAAGGATGGGGCTCAACATGTTGTTATCACTCCGAAACAGTGCCAGGATAATGAAGAAGGGGCAATTGAATCCAAGAGATGCTGAGAATCTAAGTCAGTCACAACGGAGCAACAACAGATTGAGTGCTGGTGCTCAAGATTGGAGCATGGCACGGCAAGATCATGTATTGTGATAGCACTCCTTAATGCACATGTGGAGTAATAAGTGTTTCTAGTGGGACTTGGTTTGCCACGACCCGCACCTTCCTGAGCAGGGATAAGTCTTTACTTCTCTTCTGAATGTATTGTGTTTATGACAAAATTTATAGGGAGGTTTTTTTTTAATATATGTTCCTGTATGCATATTTCATTTTTTGTTGTTACGTAAGAAATAATGTACCTCTACTTTTTCTGTATAGTTTAAGGCTCTTGCTCATAATAGATGATAGTACATGTAATAAGGTTCTATCCGTATATATGTCCTCAAATACGTTTATTTTTTTTCTTTCTGTCTTTTCAATGGTGGGTAATGCACATGTAACAGAAACGTTGTGCAAGTATTCATGCGCCTCTACTCTTTCTGTATAGTTAAAGGTTCTTGCTTATTATAGGCGATAGTACATGCAATAAGGCTTTATCTGAATATTTGTTTCCATATACATATTCCTGCCTTTTTTTCTCTCTTCCCTCCCCCTCAACACTTTAGCGTGAAGTGTAGCAGCCTATACTATTATTATTAATATATCTGTTAGTTACTGCTAAAACTGTTGATTGTAATTGTTGAAAGCACTGGCAGTGTTTTAGCTTCTTCCTTCCCCCACTTCTTTCTGTGCGATTAGGGATAAGAAATATATTTTCTGCATCATTTAGCACTTACGCAGTCTCTGCCTAGCCCAAAGTGCCCTTGACTTTTTTTATTTCTTTCATGTAATTAGCAAGAGTCCATGAGCTAGTGACTTATGGGATATACATTCCTACCAGGAGGGGCAAAGTTTCCCAAACCTTAAAATGCCCATAAATACACCCCCCACCACACCCACAATTCAGTTTTTACAAACTTTGCCTCCTATGGAGGTGGTGAAGTAAGTTTGTGCTTGATTCTACGTTGATATGCGCTTCTCAGCGTGCTGAAGCCCGGTTCCTCTCAGAGTGCAGTGAATGTCAGAGGGATGTGAAGGGAGTATTACCTTTTGAATACAATGGTCTTCCTCTAGGGGATCTATTTCATAGGTTCTCTGTTATCGGTCGTAGAGATTTCATCTCCTACCTCCCTTTTCAGATCGACGATATACTCTTATATACCATTACCTCTACTGATTCTTGTTTCAGTACTGGTTTGGCTATCTACTATATGTAGATGAGTGTCTTAGGGTAAGTAAGTCTTATTTTATTTATGACACTCTCAGCTATGGTTTGGCACTTTATATGTAAAGTTCTAAATATAATGTTTGTAAGTATATTTGCCATGATTCAGGATAATCAGTATATTTCCTTCTTACAGACTGTCAGTTTCATTTTTTGGGAAATGCATTTATAAATATATATATTAAAAAAAAAAAAGATCCATAACTGCCGCCATGTCTTGTAAAGTAAACGCCATGGGCGCGCTAGATGTACTTGGCGCCTCTTGAGCGGGAGTCCCTTGAGCGGGAGTCAAAGGTTCTGACACGTGAGGCGAGTTAGTCGGCATAACTTCCCCCTTGTCAGTTTCCTCTGGTGATACATTTTTTAAAGACAGAATATGATCTTTATAACTTAAAGTAAAATCAGTACATTTGGTACACATTCTAAGAGGGGGTTCCACAATGGCTTCTAAACATAATGAACAAGGAGTTTCCTCTATGTCAGACATGTTTAAACAGACTAGCAATGAGACCAGCAAGCTTGGAAAACACTTTGATAAATGTAAACAAGCAAAAAATAAAAACGGTACTGTGCCTTTAAGAGAAACAAATTTTGTCAGAAATTGAAAAACAGTGATAAAAAGCAGTAAATCTTAGTCTATTATACACACTGTAAAAATTTTGTAACAGAGCATTGCACCCACTTGCAAATGGATGATTAACCCCTTAGTTTCAAAACCGGATCAAAAAAACGATATAAATGTTTTTTAACAGTCACAACAAACTGCCACAGCTCTGCTGTGGCCCTACCTGCCCATATAACGACTTTGAAAGGCACAAAAACCCTTTAGAGAGGTCCTAAGTGTTCAGGGGACTCCTTCAGGGAAACTGGATGTCTCAAGCTGCAAAATCTAATGCGCATTTAGGCGCGAAAATAGGCCCCTCCCAACCTGTATTCACAGTGAGAGGGCCTAACAAAACTATCCCTAGGCAAAATCTAGCCAGCCATGTGGAAAAAACTGGGCCCCAATAAAGTTTTATCACCAATATGTATAAAAAAACGTTTAAACTCTTCCAGCAAACGTTTTATGTTTCAGTAATGTGAGAAAGTAATAAGAATATTACCTTTTACAGCAAGCATGATACTAGTCGTTATTAAATCACTGTAATCAGGCTTACCTTAAATAAATCCAGTATTAACAGCATTTTCTAGCATATTCATTTCTCTAGAAAAATGTAAACTGCACATACCTCATAGCAGGAGACCCTGCACGCCATTCCCCCAGCTGAAGTTACCTCTCTCTTCAGTTATGTGTGAGAACAGCAATGGATCTTAGTTACAACCTGCTAAGATCATCAAAGACCACAGGCAGACTCTTCTTCTACTTTCTGCCTGAGGCTAAAATAGTACAACTCCGGTACCATTTGAAAATAACAAACTTTTGATTGAAGATAAACTAAATAAAAACACCACATCTCTAGCTACTTCTTATCTTGTCGAGAGCTGCAAGAGAATGACTGGTAGTGGCAGTTAGAGGAGGAGCTATATAGACAGCTCTGCTGTGGGTGATCCTCTTGCAGCTTCCTGTTGGGAAGGAGAATATCCCACAAGTAATGGATGATCTGTGGACTGGATACACCTTACAAGAGAAAAAAAAATTCTTACCTGAAAATTTTTCAAATTGACTTTCTTTTCTAAATTGCGGGCTGATAGGCTTGCGGGAGCGCAAAATGCTATTATTTATTGCGTCATTCTTGGCGCAAGACTTTTTTGGCACGAGAATGACGTTTGTTGACGCAATTTCGTCATTTCCGGCATCTTAGTTGTCGCCGAGAGTTTTCCCGTAGTTGCGTCATCTATGACGCTCGAGTTTGTTGCAGACGTTCTTGGCGCCAAAAAATATTTTGTCAGTTGTGCGTCATACTTGACGCCAGATTTTTGACATTATTTAAGTCCTTGTTTTATTTTGCTTCTGGTTTCCAGAGGCTTATTTTGTTTGCATTTTTTCCCATTCCTGAAACTGTCATATAAGGAAATTGATAATTTTGCTTTATATGTTATTTTTTCTATTACATATTGCAAGATGTCTCAAGCTGACCCTGTATCAGAATCTACTACTGGAAACCTGCTGCATGAAGTCGGTTCTACCAAAGCTAAGTGCATTTGTTGTAAACTTGTGGTAACTGTTCCTCCGGCTGTAGTGTGTGCTAGTTGTCATGATAAACTTTCAAAAGCAGACAATGGGGGGTAGTTATCAAGCCGTCAACCTCAAATACGCTGGAATTCCACAGCGTATTTGTGGCGAGGCTGATTCGCCTTAGTTATCAAAGGCTAGAGACCAGCAAAAGTAGAATATAGTGACGTAAGCTTCGATCCGCCGGACTCAGTCCGACACAATCTGACTACTTTTGCTAGTTATCAAAAAACTAGCAGGTACGCTCGGCACTTTTCCGGCCCAGCGTACCTGGTTTTCAATCCGCCGCCCTGGAGGCGGCGGATCCCATAGGAAGCAATGGGAGTCTGACCATAGTGAAAGTTCATGTTCGCTGCTGCCAGACATCCCATTGATTCCTATGGGAGCTGTCTACACCTAACACCCTAACATGTACCCGAGTCTAAACACCCCTAAGCTGTCCCCCCCTACACCGCCGCAACTAAATAAAGTTATTACCCCCTAAACCGTCGCTCCCGGAGCCCACCGCAAGCTATAATAAACTGATTAACCCCTAAACCACCGCTCCCGGAGCCCACCGCAAGCTACTCTATACATATTAACCCCTAAACCGCCGCTCCCTGACCCCGCCGCAACTATAATAAATGTATTAACCCCTAAACCGCCGCTCCCGGACACCGCCGCAACCTACATTATACCTAGTAACCCCTATCCTGCCCCCCCTATACCGCCGCCCTCTATAATAAAGTTATTAACCCCTATCCTGCCGATCCCGGACCTCGCCGCAACTAAATAGTTTAACCCCTAAACCGCCGCTCCCGGACCCCGCCGCAACCTATATTATACTTATTAACCCCTAATCTGCCCCCCTACACCACATTTATTAACCCCTATCCTGCCCCCCCTACACCGCCGCCACTGTAATAAATTTATTAACCCCTAAACCTAAGTCTAACCCTAACACCCCCCTAACTTAAATATTAATTAAATAAATCTAAATAATATTTCTATTATTAACTAAATTAATCCTATTTAAAACTAAATACTTACCTTTAAAATAAACCCTAATATAGCTACAATATAAATAATAATTATATTGTAGCTATTTTAGGATTTATTTTTATTTTACAGGCAAATTTCAATTTATTTTAACTAGGTACAATAGCTATTAAATAGTTATTAACTATTTAATAGCTTACCTAGCTAAAATAAACTGAAATTTACCTGTAAAATAAATCCTAACCTAAGTTACAATTACACCTAACACTACACTATACTTTAATAAATTATTTCTATTTAAAACTAAATACTTACCTGTAAAATAAACCCTAAGATAGCTACAATGTAATTAATAATTACATTGTAGCTATTTTAGGATTTATATTTATTTTACAGTTAACTTTGTATTTATTTTAGCTAGTTAGAATAGTTATTAAATAGTTATTAACTATTTAATAACTACCTAGCTAAAAGAAATACAAAATTACCTGTAAAATAAATCCTAACCTAAGTTACAATTAAACCTAACACTACACTATCATTACATTAATAAAATAAATTAACTACAAATAACTACAATTAAATACAATTACATAAACTAACTAAAGTACAAAAAATAAAAAAAATAAGTTACAAACATTTAAAAAAAAATTCAACAATTTTAAGCTAATTACACCTAATCTAAGCCCCCTAATAAAATAACAAAGCCCCCCAAAATAAAAAAATTCCCTACCCTATTCTAAATTAAAAAAGTTCAAAGCTCTTTTACCTTACCAGCCCTTAAAAGGGCCTTTTGTGGGGCATGCCCCAAAGAAAACTGCTCTTTTGCCTGTAAAAGAAAAATACAAACCCCCCCAACATTAAAACCCACCACCCACATACCCCTAATCTAACCCAAACCCCCCTTAAAAAACCTAACACTACCCCCCTGAAGATAATTCTACCTTGAGTCGTCTTCAGTCAGCCGAGCCACCGATGGAACCGAAGAGGAGATCCGGAGCGACAGAAGTGATCCTCCAAGGGGCGCTGAAGAAGTCTTCCATCCGATGAAGTGATCCTCCAGGCGGCGCTGAAGAAGTCTTCCATCCGGGCGATGTCATCTTCCAAGCGGCGCTGAAGAAGTCTTCCATCCGGGCGATGTCATCTTCCCAGCGGGGTCTTCAATCTTCTTTCTTCAGGATCCATCTTCATCCCGCCGATGCGGAACATCTGTAAGGTTTATCCAATAAAGGAACACAATTACAGATATTGTTTGTAATATTATGTAAGGTAATCAATAACGAAAACAAGTTAAGGATGATTTTATAATATGTATGTCTCACTGCTGGTAATGAATACCCAATAACTGTAAGGCAATCTGATCCAGCAGTGAATTTATCTAGAATGATTGTGAAATAAAAACCAAACTTAATATAGTTTAATAAAGAGTTAATTTAGAATATGCAGCAAAATTATTATGTAGCAGGAAAAAAGGTATAATCATCAGAAATGAGTGGCAAGAGGAAAATCGGTATTGATTAACTTTTGAGGAGATCAATATTGCAGAGGAAACTTCGATAATCACAAATGTTATAATTAGAAGGCAGAGACAAGATTATCAATACTACGAATAGCAAAATAAGTAAATGAATGTTATTCCCCAGTTAAGTATGGTACTTCAGAGATTAGTCACATTTACTACCTTATCCCATAGAGAGTTCTCCCTTTTGCCTGTCAGCAATGCGGTATAGTGCTGAGCTGAGATGCTGATTAGCGTAAACCGGAAGTTCCGGTTTCAGTCCGGTGGAATTCTGGGAGCTGTAGTTCAATTGCAGAAAAGAATAGTAATAACGATAAAACGGGTAAACACTTGCTGTAGAAATAATAAAGTTAGTTAAAGCTTGCCAGGTCAGAATACTTATTCTTGTTAGATGGAGGATGACTGGAAGGAATCCTGTCCTGGAAAGGAGAGCTGAGAATGGTACAGCTTACTCGAGCAGCGATGAAAGTTTCACCTTGCAGGTATGAGAATGAGGCTTGGTACTCAGGTGTTCAGAGGAACGGATTAGAATAACTAAGCAATGATGCTTAGTTGTTCTAACTAGTTAAAGGGGAATTACCCAATCAGCAGAAAGAACGAATTAAAGGCACAGTAACCCTTACAACATCCTTCTTTCCCGACGGACTACCGACGAATGAAGGCTCCTTTAAGGCACGTCATTCAAGATGGCGTCCCTTCAATTCCGATTGGCTGATAGGATTCTATCAGCCAATCGGAATTAAGGTAGGAAAAATCTGATTGGCTGATTGAATCAGCCAATCAGATTTTTCCTACCTTAATTCCGATTGGCTGATAGAATCCTATCAGCCAATCGGAATTGAAGGGACGCCATCTTGGATGTCGTCCCTTAAAGGAGCCTTCATTCGTCGGTAGTCCGTCGGGAAAGAAGGATGTTCCGCGTCGGCGGGATGAAGATGGACCCTGAAGAAAGAAGATTGAAGACCCCACTTGGAAGATGACATCGCCCGGATGGAAGACTTCTTCAGCGCCGCTTGGAAGATGACATCGCCCGGATGGAAGACTTCTTCAGCGCCGCCTGGAGGATCACTTCATCGGATGGAAGACTTCTTCAGCGCCCCTTGGAGGATCACTTCTGCCGCTCCGGATCTCCTCTTCGATTCCATCGGTGGCTCGGCTGAGTGAAGACGACTCAAGGTAGGATGATCTTCAGGGGGGTAGTGTTAGGTTTTTTTAAGGGGGGTTTGGGTTAGATTAGGGGTATGTGGGTGGTGGGTTTTAATGTTGGGGCGTTTGTATTTTTCTTTTACAGGCAATAGAGCAGTTTTCTTTGGGGCATGCCCCACAAAAGGCCCTTTTAAGGGCTGGTAAGGTAAAAGAGCTTTGAACTTTTTTAATGTAGAATAGGGTAGGGAATTTTTTTATTTTGGGGGCTTTGTTATTTTATTAGGGGGCTTAGATTAGGTGTAATTAGCTTAAAATTGTTGTAATATTTTTTAAATGTTAGTAACTTATTTTTTTATTTTTTGTAACTTAGCTTTTTTATTTTTTGTACTTTAGTTAGTTTATGTAATTGTATTTAATTGTAGTTATTTGTAGTTAATTTATTTAATTAATGTAATGATAGTGTAGTGTTAGGTTTAATTGTAACTTAGGTTAGGATTTATTTTACAGGTAATTTTGTATTTCTTTTAGCTAGGTAGTTATTAAATAGTTAATAACTATTTAATAACTATTCTAACTAGCTAAAATAAATACAAAGTTACCTGTAAAATAAAAATAAATCCTAAGATACCTACAATATAATTATTATTTATATTGTAGCTATATTAGGGTTTATTTTAAAGGTAAGTATTTAGTTTTAAATAGGATTAATTTAGTTAATAATAGAAATATTATTTAGATTTATTTAATTAATATGTAAGTTAGGGGAGTGCTAGGGTTAGTGTTAGACTTAGGTTTAGGGGTTAATAAATTTATTACAGTGGCGGCGGTGTAGGGGGGGCAGGATAGGGGTTAATAAATGTATTATAGGTGGCGACGGTGTAGGGGGGGGCAGATTAGGGGTTAATAAGTTTAATATAGGTTGCGGCGGGGTCCGGGAGCTGCGGTTTAGGGGTTAAACTATTTATTTAGTTGCGGAGAGGTGCGGGATCAGCAGGATAGGGGTTAATAACTTTATTATAGAGGGCGGCGGTATAGGGGGGGCAGGATAGGGGTTACTAGGTATAATGTAGGTTGCGGCGGTGTCCGGGAGCGGCGGTTTAGGGGTTAATGCATTTATAAGAGTTGCGGCGGGGTCTAGGAGCGGCGGTTTAGGGGTTACTAACTTTATTGAGTTGCGGGAGGCTCCGGGGGCACTGGTATAGGGTGTAGAACAGTGTAGTTAGTGTGGGTGCTTAGTGACAGGCTAGCAATAAAGCTGTAAAAAAGCCGAAGAGCAGCGAGATCGGATGAGTGATAACTATCACAATCCGCTGCTCATTGCCCCGTACTTGGTGCGCAGCTTTTTGACAGATTTATTGATAACTTAGGCAAATTTTTTCAGGTCCGCGGCGGCGAAGGTAGGCGAGCTTAGGTGGGCGTATTGGGCCGGCGAAGGCAGGAAAGTTGACACGTTGATAACTAGGCCTCAATATTTCCATTAGTAGTAATCAATTACCTGTTGTTGTTCCTTCAACATCTAATGTTCAGGATATTCCTGTTAATGTGAGAGAATTTGTTTCTAATTCCATTCAGAAGGCTTTGTCTGTCATACCACCTTCTAATAAACGTAAAAGGTCTTTTAAAACTTCTCATAAATTTGATGAATTTTTAAATGACCAACAGCATTCTGATTTATCTATCTCTGATGAGGATCTATCTGGTTCAGAAGATTCTAGCTCAGATATTGACACTGACAAATCCTCATATTTATTTAAAATGGAGTATATTCGTTCCTTATTAAAAGAGGTGTTGATTGCATTAGATATGGAGGAGACTAGTCCTCTTGATATTAAAACCAGTAAACGTTTAAATCCGGTTTTTAAAACTCATGTAGTTATTGCAGAGGTTTTTCCAGTTCCTGATGCTATTTCAGATGTAATTTCTAGGGAATGGAATAGACTGGGTACTTCTTTTACTCAAGGTTTAAGAAACTGTATCCTTTACCGACTGATAGATTGATAGATTGGAGTTTTGGGAAAAGATCCCCAAAGTTGATGGGGCCATCTCTACTCTTGCTAAATGTACTACTATTCCTACGGTAGATAGTACTTCTTTTAAAGATCCTTTAGATAGGAAACTTGAATCTTATCTAAGGAAGGCTTATTTATATTCAGGTCATATTCTTAGGCCTGCTATTTCTTTGGCTGATGTTGCTGCTGCTTCAACCTTTTGGTTGGAAACTTTAGCACAACAAGTACCAGATCATAATGTGTATAGCATTGTTAAGTTAATTCAACATGCTAATAATTTCATTTGTGATGCCATTTTTGATATCATTAGAATTGATGTAAGATATATGTCTTTAGCTATATTAGCTAGAAGAGCTTTATGGCTTAAATCTTGTAATGCTGATATGACTTCTAAATCAACGTTGCTATCTCTCTCTTTCCAAGGTAATAAATTATTTGGTTCTCAGTTGGTTTCTATTATTTCAACTGTCACTGGGGGGAAGGGAGCTTTTTTGCCTCAGGATAAAAAATCTAAGGGTAAATTTAGGGCTGCTAACCATTTTTCGTTCCTTTCGTCAAAATAAGGAACAGAAATCTGACCCTTCCCCTAAGGGAACGGTTTCCAATTGGAAGCCTTCTCCAGTCTGGAATAAATCCAAGCCATTTAAAAAATCAAAATCCGCCCCCAAGTCCGCATGAAGGTGCGGCCCTCATTCCAGCGCAGCTGTTAGGGGGCAGACTAAGATTTTACAAGGATGTTTGGATCAATTCAATCCAAAATCATTGGATTCAGAACATTATTTCTCAAGGGTACAGAATAGCTTTAAAAGTAAGACCGCCTGTGAGAATTTTCTCTCTCTCACGCATTCCAGTGAACCCAGTAAAGGCTCAGGCTTTCCTGAAGTGTGTTTCAGACCTAGAGGTATCTGGGGTAATTGTGCCAGTTCCTTTTCAGGAACGGGGTCTGGGGTTTTATTCAAATCTTTTCATTGTTCCAAAGAAGGAGAATTCTTTCAGACCAGTTCTGGATCTAAAAATTCTGAATCGTTATGTAAGAATACCAACATTCAAGATGGTGACTATAAGGACTATTCTGCCTTTTGTTCAGCAAGGGCATTATATGTCCACAATAGACTTACAGGATGCATATCTTCATATTCCGATTCATCCAGATCACTATCAGTTCCTGAGATTCTCTTTCTAGACAAGCATTACCAATTTGTTGCTCTTCCTTTTGGCCTAGCAACAGCTCCAAGGATCTTTTCAAAGGTTCTCGGTGCCCTACTCTCTGTAATCAGAGAGCGGGGTATTGCGGTGTTTCCTTATTTGGACAATATCTTGGTACTTGCTCAGTCTTTACATTCTGCAGAATCTCACACAAATCAACTAGTGTTGTTTCTTCAAAGACATGGTTGGAGGATCAATTTACCAAAAAGTTCCTTGATTCCTCAGACAAGGGTAACCTTTTTAGGATTCCAAATAGATTCAGTATCCATGACTTTGTCTCTAACAGACAAAAGACGTCTGAAATTGATTTCAGCTTGTCGGAACCTTCAGTTTCAATCATTCCCTTTAGTAGTTATGTGCATGGAGGTTTTAGGTCTCATGACTGCAGCATCGGACGCGATCCCTTTTGCTCATTTTCACATGAGACCTCTTCAGCTTTGTATGCTGAGCCAATGGTGCAGGGATTATACAAAGATATCACAATTAATATCCTTAAATCCCAATGTTCGACTATCTCTAACTTGGTGGTTAGATCACCATCGTTTAGTTCAAGGGGCTTATTTTGTTCGTCCAGCTTGGACTGTGATCACAACAGATGCGAGTCTTTCAGGTTGGGGAGCTGTCTGGGGATCTCTGACAGCGCAGGGGGTTTGGAAATCTCAAGAGGCGAGATTACCAATCAATATTTTGGAACTCTGTGCGATTCTCAGAGCTCTTCAGTTTTGGCCTCTTCTGAAGAAAGAACCGTTTATTTGTTTTCAAACAGACAATGTCACAACCGTGGCACATGTCAATCATCAAGGTGGGACTCACAGTCCTCAAGCTATGAAAGAAGTATCTCGGATACTTGCATGGGCGGAATCCAGCTCCTGTCTAATTTCTGCGGTCCATATCCCAGGTATAGACAATTGGGAAGCGGGTTATCTCAGTCGCCAGACTTTACATCCGGGAGAGTGGTCTCTTCACCCAGATGTGTTTTTTCAGATTGTTCAGATGTGGGGGCTTCCAGAAATAGATCTGATGGCTTCTCATCTAAACAGGAAACTTCCCAGGTATCGGTCCAGGGTTCTTCAGGCGGAAGCAGTGGATGCGTTGACACTTCCTTGGAGTTTTCAACCTGCTTATATCTTTCCGCCTCTAGTTATTCTTCCAAGAGTGATTTCCAAAATCATAATGGAGCGTTCATTTGTACTGCTGGTGGCTCCAGCATGACCACACAGGTTTTGGTATGCGAATTTTGTTCAGATGTCCAGTTGCCAACCTTGGCCACTTCCGTTAAGGCCAGACCTTCTGTCTCAAGGCCCTTTTTTCCATCAGGATCTCAAATCATTAAATTTGAAGGTATGGAGATTGAACGCTTAGTGCTTAGTCATAGAGGTTTCTCTGACTCAGTGATTAATACTATGTTGCAGGCTCGTAAATCTGTATCTAGAAAGATTTATTACAGAGTTTGGAAGACTTACATTTCATGGTGTTCTCATAAATTCTCTTGGCATTCTTTTAGAATTCCTAGAATTTTACACTTTCTTCAGGATGGTTTAGATAAGGATTTGTCTGCAAGTTCCTTGAAAGGACAAATCTCTGCTCTTTCTGTTCTGTTCCACAGAAAAATTGCTAATCTTCCTGATATTCATTGTTTTGTACAGGCTTTGGGTCGTATCAAGCCTGTCATTAAGTCAATCTCTCCTCCTTGGAGTCTTAATTTGGTTTTGAGGGCTTTACAGGCTCCTCCATTTGAGCCTATGCATTCTCTGGACATTAAATTACTTTCTTGGAAAGTATTGTTCCTTTTGGCCATCTCTTCTGCTAGAAGAGTTTTTGAATTATCTGCTCTTTCTTGTGAGTCTCCTTTTCTGATTTTTCATCAGGATAAGGCGGTTTTGCGGACTACATTTAAATTTTTACCTAAGGTTGTGAATTCCAACAACATTAGTAGAGAAATTGTTGTTCCTTCATTGTGTCCTAATCCAAAGAATTCTCTGGAGAGATCTTTACATTCTTTGGATGTGGTTAGAGTTTTGAAATATTATGTTGAAGCTACTAAAGATTTCAGAAAGACTTCTAGTCTATTTGTTATCTTTTCTGGTTCTAGGAAAGGTCAGAAGGCTTCTGGTTAAAGCTTTTAATTCATCATGCTTATTTGGAGTTGGGTAAATCCCCGCCTCAGAGGATTACGGCTCATTCTACTAGGTCAGTTTCTACTTTGTGGGCTTTTAGGAATGAAGCTTCTGTTGATCAGATTTGCAAAGCAGCAACTTGGTCTTCTTTGCATACATTTACTAAATTCTACCATTTTGATGTTTTCTCTTCTTCAGAAGCAGTTTTTGGTAGAAAAGTACTTCAGGCAGCTGTTTCAGTTTGATTCTTCTGCTTATAATTTCAGTTTTTTTAATTATAAAGATTAAAACTTTTGATTTGGGTTGTGGATTTATTTTTCAGCGGAATTGGCTGTCTTTATTTTTATCCCTCCCTCTCTAGTGACTCTTGCGTGGAGTGCCACATCTTGGGTATTTGCTATCCCATACGTCACTAGCTCATGGACTCTTGCCAATTACATGAAAGAAAACATAATTTATGTAAGAATTTACCTGATAAATTAATTTCTTTCATATTGGCAAGAGTCCATGAGGCCCACCCTTTTTTATGGTGGTTTTGATTTTTTTGTATAAGGCACAATTATTCCAATTCCTTGTTGATGCTTTCGCTCCTTTCTTATCACCCCACTTCTTGGCTATTCGTTAAACTGAATTGTGGGTGTGGTGGGGGGTGTATTTTTGGGCATTTTGAGGTTTGGGAAACTTTGCCCCTCCTGGTAGGAATGTATATCCCATACGTCACTAGCTCATGGACTCTTGCTAATATGAAAGAAATGAATTTATCAGGTAAATTCTTACATAAATTATGTTTTTTATTGTACCCCCTTTTTCCCTCTTTCTTTCTCTCCTTTTATATAGTTATTCTGATCCTTCAACATGAGAATTGGAACGTTAAATGTCAAGGGTCCCAACTGCCCTTCCAAGAGGAGTCTGCTCTTAAGGTACCTGGCCACTCATAGATTATATATTGCCTTTCTCCATAAAACACACTGTGTGGAGAGTAGGACATTTTTATCCAAATTCTTTTTATTGAAAAGAGCTCAAGGGTAACAATAAGCAATTCATGACATACAGAAAATTCCGTGCTGTTCATGTTACAGTTAGAGAAGATTTTGACAAAAAGCACGAGTTACACATAGTATAGAGATAATAGAAATTGGTTCCAAAGACCTGTTATTAAGAGCATAATGTTTTGCAATACCGTTACCAATAATAGCCGATTCTCTAAGACAGGCAAGAAATAGAATTGTGAAGTAACCTTACATGTTATTAGCCATAAAACAAGCATGATGTGTGGGTGTTGCATCTTTCTCCTCTTCTGTCCCCTGAACTCTCTCAGATTTTATTTTTTTATTAACTATATTAAACAAAATATAACATAACATATAAAAACTAAACATATTAGAGTGGACCCAAAAGTAAATAAACCATTATCCTAGTGGGGAAGAATGCCAATTAGGCAAGTCTCTAGAGAGATAGATAATGTGTGTGGGTACATTTATTGCGTATCATTATGAGGCATAACTGCTTGCAAGCTCTTGTCAGGGTCTTAGAGGTGGGGATATATCAAACAATTATTTGCTGGGGCAGTGTGCCCGCAGAAACATATCTAACAAGGACAGTATTAGGGGTGTTTACCTGAATAGCAGTGAAAATATACCCTCCAACCCTGTTGAAAAGTTCAGGAAAGAACTACTGGTAATACTAGAAGATGCCAGAGAATCAGGGATACTCACCGAGAGGGAATTCAACTATATATACACCAGCCATCCAATAACCCCAGTAATATACCACTTACCCAAGATTCATAAATCTTTACAATCACCACCTGGAAGACCGATTATATCGGGGATTGGTTCTTTATGTAGTAACTTGTCTGAGTATGTGGATCTGATGTTGCAGAAATATGTAAAACAGCTCCCATCATACCTCCGAGATTCCACTGAAGTATTGAACCTCTTGGAAGGAATTAATTGGGAAGAGGGATACATCTTGGCAACGTGTGATGTCACGTCTCTCTACACCTGTATTCCACATGATAAAGGAATTGAAGCAGTGGAATCATTCCTCATAAAAGATCCTCAAGTCCCGGAAGAACATAGGGACTTCATCCTAGAGAGTATCAGGTACATCTTGGATCATAATTACTTTTGCAGCAATGGAAGATATTTCCAACAGATCTGCGGTACGGCTATGGGGACCAGGTTCGCGCCGAGCTATGCCAACTTATATATGGGCAGGTGGGAAAGTATTTTCTGGGACTCCTGCCCAGCCGGCGCGGACCTGGTTCTCTACCGACGCTATATAGATGACATACTCATAGTTTGGAAGGGGTCCAAGCCAGATCTTGACTACACAATTGAGGTCATGAATCTGAATAGTAATAGCCTAAAATTCACTTATGAATGGAGCACCGTGGAAGCAACATTTCTAAATCTCAGTATCAGGATCATCGATGGGAAGATCGAGACATCAACGCATTTCAAAAAAGTGGATAGTAATAACTATATTCACGAGACCAGTTGTCACCATCCAAACTGGAAGAACAACATTCCAAAGGGTCAGTTAATGCGAATAAAGAAAAACTGTACCACACAAGAAAAATGGGAAGAACAAGCGGAGATGATAAAGAAGAAGTTCCTGGACAGAGGATACAATAAGACGATGCTAAACCAAAAGAAGGATGAAGTCAGTGCCATTGACAGGACAGAATTGACAAGATATAGGGTAAAGAAATCGAAGGTTACAGATGAAAGTATGTTCGATGTCCCAATGATCACGCAATATAGTGCTAATAAGAACATCGTAGAGAACATCTTCAAGAAACACTGGGCTCTGCTAAAGGAGGACGATGTAATAGGAGAGAAAATCCCGGACAAACCTCGTTTTATTTACAGGAAGGCGAAAAATCTAAGGAGCCATTTAGCACCAAGCATCCAAAGGATGAGAAACCCTGAGATTAAAGATGTGTTTGGAAAGAAAATCACAGGCTTCTTCCCATGTCTAACTTGCAAAGCCTGCAAGCATGGGAAAAAATCGACGAAATTCATCTGTCACCAAACAAAAGAAACATACAAGATCCATGATATCATCAGATGTCAGGACAAAGGCATAATATATCTGTTGCAATGCCCCTGTGGTCTACAATACATTGGGCAAACCTCTAGACCCTTGAGGGACAGGATCCGTGAACACCTATGGCTAATAGAAAATAACAACATGAACACAGCCCTATATAGACATTTCACGACCACTCATAAGGGAAATGTGAAAGGCCTGAGTTACATGGGGATTCAGAAGATAAAGAAAGACTGGAGAGGCGGTGACTATGAGAAGAAGCTATTGACTGCCGAGTCTAGGTGGATTTTTAACCTAGACTGCCTCTTCCCCAAAGGCCTTAACAATAAAGAAGACCTTTCTCATTTATTCAACATGATTTAGACCAAGCTAGAACCAAAGAAGATAGATATCCCTATATCAGCAAATTTCCCAAGGAATATCAAGAACAAAACGTCTCATTTGTACAAATATCCTCCGACATTAGAACAATCCTCAATATAACCAGCATCTAGGACATTATGTTGTCCAGTTATAAATTTAAGCAACGATCGCTATATAGAAGGAACTAATTTTCAGATATCAAAACAAGTCCCTATAACCCTTCCAAATAGAGTGTCATACATGATTCATTCCTTGCTTGGGACACTATTCCAAGCAAACACACACACATATATATAGGACTATTCTGCTAATTCCTCTCTATCCAAGAGTGTGATACACAATAACCAAGGGTAGATCTTCCTTAGAGATACGACAGATTTCTTCATTAATTATAACTCATCCAACATTTGACTTTTTAATGTTTTCATATTTTAATCTGGTTTTGTGTATATGTATACACTTATATCCTTCCCAGGCTATAGTAGTTCCGTGAATCAAATGTTAAAACACCTCTCTAAGAAGAGGACAATACATACACTAGTATCACTATTAAATAATACTATTTACTGATACTAGATAAGAATACCATGCAAACATATATGACAGTTAAACAGAGAGGGTTTATGACCAGATTGACACTATCAGGTTTATTACAAACTCCTCTCAAGAGTCTTTTCGATTTTGGTCTAATTAAAATTTAAAATATACATGTTAATGTCACACACTAAATGAAAAATTCCCCCTCGATTCCTCTAACATTCATTCGGACAAAATAATTTACGTCTAAATACATATGGTAACAAATAAAGGAAATAAAAATCCCCACAACACCTTCTAAGCAAGCTATTAAGGTCTGTTCAAGGCATTTTCTCTACTTTTAACATCATTTATTATTTCACACAGAAGAAATCCCTCGTCCAATCAAAGGTGCACCTACCCGTGACGTCATGACCAATCAGAGCTGGTCATTTACGGAGCAAGAGGAAATAAGTTTTATTCCTATGTAAAAAGCTCCATCCTAATTATTGCACAAAGGACCAATATAGTGAATTTACGATATTAATCTAAACACAAGTGAAAAATATTTTAAGGAGGTTATCACAATTTATAACTCCAGTACGTCTCTAACCGGAAGTGACGTCACGGCTCACCCATATAAGAGAGACAAACTATTCCCTATTTGTATGCTATTCTGCACATAAAATAATTGAAATACTTGGAATAAAACACATAATATACACAATTGAATATATACATATATAAAACTATATGAGTCTGAAAAATCAAACGGACACTGTTAGTTTTCCAACCGGAAGTAATTAATAATTACATCCGGGGTCAAAAGATCCTTTATAAGGCACCATTCCAGAATGAAAAAACCAGTCTTGAGAAAGGCCTGATACGGGCCGAAACGCGTAGACACTGGTAAGCCTTATTTCTATTTGTTCCACACTGTTATACAACCTACACTATTTGTATTTTCTTTTTTTAGGAGGAGATCGTTACACCCCAAGCCCTATTAGTAACATACACCGTAGCGGTGATCACTACTATCAAGTCACACAGCAGACACTGTCTGTGGTGGACAGTGCACATAACTTCATCTTTTTACCCTTCTGAGACCATTACTTTGGATTGATTATTTGATCTTTTGTTTTTGGATACAATCACCATTTTTCACACATTTTTCACATTTTTTCCATTTTTATATTTGAAGAATACCACTTTATATTTTGGTTCATTTGGACACTACCATTTTTTATTTGGAGCAATAACGTTTTCACTATTGGATTTGGACTGAATAATTGACGTTTTTACCGCACACTTTTATATATTTTTTTATCATATTTTAATTGTACATTTATTCTCGATGTCACACAATGTCTGTTTTTAAGTAATTCAGAACATCTTACTTCACACATAGGAATCTAATTCTATTTCCCTACACGACTTCACCACTATTCTCTTACACCCAATTGAAAATCAAAGGGCGGAAGCACACCCCCTTCTTATCCCACAACACCGTGCACCGCATCAGAGCTCTACACAGTTCAGTTAACGTATCTAATTCTCATCAGCTACTAACACACTGTTGTTTTTATTGATTTTATATTGAATCTTTCATATTGTCGCATTTATTGCTTATGTTTTTATATTGTTTAAGATCTTAACTTATTATTGTCAGCTTTCATGGATCCATGTTAGTATGTATTTTATGTTATTTTTGTAATTAAATTCATTTTTTAATCAGATTAGCTTCTTCACCCTCGATTGTTTAATACCCGCCTCCTTTTGGTAGGCGCCTGGGCTTTCTCTCCAATAAGTTTGCTTCTCTGTGTCAGCTAGGTGCACCTTATCCCGGGCTGAGGTACATAGTATGCGCTTTCTCCACTTGTCACTTTTTAGTGAAAATATACCGCCATATAAGTTACCCCCAATAAGCAACAATCTAATTGCCAGTAGTTGGAGCACGATACCCAGCAATATGTCTCCGATGGACAGTATATCCACTATTTTAGTAAGTACAAAGTTCCCAGCTTATATTTATGCAGGGCTTTAACTTTAAGACATGAAGCATGCTCCTGCTGATGTGAGTATACCACACAACCACTCGCTGAGGTATTGTTCTTTCTCTAATAATATGTGTGATGAAAATAATAAGAGGATCAAGATGGCATTTAATAAGATATAACACTAAGCAGAGTGTTTTAAAGGGCAGTGAGTCCACTATCTGTGTAGATACGAGGCTCCAAGCTTGCATACCAAGGTTACAATGGGTCTTAGCATTATTTAAGAGAAACAAACCACATTAACAAACAAACAAAGAGAACAAAACAAAACCTTAACTGAATAAAACAAGGTAATACATATGGCATCTGGATGTATTAGGGTATCCACAGAACAGGGAGACCTGCACGTGTTGGTAGTCAGTGCCGTCTATGTGAGGTGGTGTGATATGGATTATAATGGACAATCAGTAGTGTGTGCATGGGAGGAGCCATGAGCCAGCAGAGAGCATCAACTCAGAAAATTTCAAAAAAATATCGGGCAATAATAGACATTGGGGTCTAACAAAACATCAATCTTAGTTGCTTTTAAAAGAGTAAAAAGCCATGATTAAACAGAAAATATCTTGACAGCAAATTGTAAGAGACAATAAACAATGATCTAAACGGTAAATGAATACTTATCAATATATTGAGTCTCAGAACAGTTAGTTAAGGGATTTGATCCTAGGTAACAAATGATACCCTGGGGTTGTAGCCATTACATATTTTGGTATCCAGTTGAACATTGCAGTATTTCGTATTTCAGGCTTAAAGTTAGTCTGTAGGTAAAACTGACTACCTCACCCCGCTCCCTTAATAAAAATGTTCAAGGTTAAAATCCAACACAATACCTCATCAAGTCTAAAATAGCCGGTCAAGTTTAGAGGAGTGTGTTGGTCCAAGTACCGTGATAGCCAGCTCGCGTATAAACCTCCTGCTTTAGCCTATGCCTTCTTCTGGCATCCATCTTGCGTGAAATATACGGCAGCATGGGAAAAGCAGCCAAACAGAACTGTAAGTGCTGAGGAGGATGCAAGGGTGCGCTGTCCTCCCATGCCCCAATCGTGGTTTGATGCAGCTGGTCTGGATATTCGATCATTCTCAATGCAACCACAGCAAAAGTCTGCCGCAAAGTAACTGTGGAATGTCGCCATTCATCAGGAGGGTAGCAATTGATCTCTGGGAATAGCTTTATGTGGTACATGTAATCCAGGTCCTGTAGCGAGATCACCTTTTCCATATACTGGTTAAGGGTTGTTACCAACCAATGAGTTGTAATGCAGTTTTCAATATTGAATTAGCCTTTGAGGGTAAGATGCTATCGGGTTCGCTTGAGTATGGAGATCGATCTTCCATAAGATGAGTTGTCGCACTACCTAGTGTGTCTGAAAGCAGTGGCATGTTGATTTTACCTGTTAGTAAAAAATCGGGTTACTCAGTGTTCCAAACCGTTTCCACTACATTGCAGTATCTTGTATTTTGCAGCAGAGTACACAAGTTGCTACAGCTGTTAAGCAAGTTTTCAAGCTTAGGTAAAAAGATTGCGGTCAATGCTGCAGATATCCCACTGTCGGAATCCATTGCCACGTGGGCGGTTAAGTGAGTTGTGAGCCGAGTCACTCAACCTTTTTATTTATTCAAAGTGACTTTCCGGGGTAGAGGAGCTGGGATTCCCTCTGTCTGCAAAGTGTTCCCGGACAGCTTGCCTGTCAAGGGAGAGGCAGATGGCATGGATTAATGGCTGTAAAATTGAGGTTAGAAGAAATTTTCTTCGGAGCCGATGAAGCTTGCAACCATCTTGTAGGGCGGCCCACCGGAAGTCAGGGCATCCCTTTTTAAATCCAGACAATACCTCATATGCATCTCGTCTACTTTTCACAAAAAAGCTAGGGGAGTTACTATACTGGTGAGCAGACATACCTCCTACGACTCTATTCATGAGGAGATGGATCATTCTGAGCGCTTTGTTATTAATGTATGTAATTTAAATAATGTTCTGTGTACCCTAGTGGCCATATACTCCTCTAATGTTAATCAAACTAGCTTTCTCCATGGATTATTGATAAGGGTAAACATACTCAAGCAAAGCCATGTTTTTCTAGGAGGGGAGTGTAACTTAGTCTGGGACCCTAGTAGGGATAGGAAATTTAAGGGTAAGAGTATAAATCCTAAAAGTAGAGATGGCTCCTCACAAACTTTTGGGAAATGTGATGTCTCAATATGGATACTATGATATATGGAGGGGCACTACATCCCGATGACGCTCACCACACATTCTTTTCAGCCTCTCACCAGTCCTTCTCCCAGGTGGACTACATTTTTTGGTAATTCTTGGACTTTGGAAGAGGTTTGTAGCGCGACATGTATGCCATATATGAGGTTAGACCACGACATAGTCATTTTAGACGTGCCTCTATCGGGGTCCGACAGAGGGGGGGGGCAGTTGGCGCTTACCAAACTATTTACCCAGTTACATACATATACCTACTTAGACTTGGGAGATAGTAGACTTAAGAAACATCTGAGCTGAACGTGTGGGCAGCCCTCAAAGCCTATATGAGGCTTGAAAACAGGGAGGCCGGGATCTTTGGTGACGGTGTCCCAATTGTGCCATACGTGCTGGAACTCAGGGACCGAATGGAGCAATTAGCCAAATCCGTGCGGGCTAATCTCCAGTTGGCCCAGAGAAGACAGAAAGTATGGTACGATCGGGGGGCCCGAAAGAGAATCTTCACCATAGGACAAAAGGTGTTAGTACTTAAGCCGGTGAAGACAGACAAATTGCAGGCGTCCTGGCAGGGTCCCTACCAGATCGTAGAGAAAAGGGGAGACACCACTTATGTGATAGCTAGCTGCCACGACAACAATCTTAGAAAGACATTCCATGTAAACATGCTCAAGGAATATTTTGAGCGACCAGAGAACGTGACGGCCGTATGTTGTTCCCCTCAGGAAGACCCCGACAGTTTACCCATTCCAGACCTATTAGAAAAGAGCCTCCCCACAGGTATAGTGGCGCAGGTTCAGATAGGGGACCGACTTAGCCCCACTGAAAGGGAGCAGCTCAACCAACTCCTCCAGTCCAAACACCTCACCTTCTCCCCGAAGCCAGGGTACACTACTTTAACCACCCACCAGGTAGATACTCCGGGACAAGCTCCCTTGCGCCAGGCTCCATACCGAATCCCCGAAGCAGTTAGGACAGGAATGAAGAAGGAGATCGATGAGATGCTCCAGCTCAGGGTAATTGAGCCCTCCGATAGTCCCTGGGCCTCCCCAGTTGTCTTGGTGCCCAAGAAAGATGGGACCACCCGGTTCTGCGTAGACTATCGGAGGCTCAATGAAAATACCGTGACGGATGCTTACCCTATGCCCAGGGTAGACGAGCTACTCGATCGTATAGCCAGGGGAAATTACCTGACCACTATTGACCTCTGCAAAGGTTACTGGCAGATTCCCCTGGCCCCGGAGGCTATCCCCAAGTCGGCATTCGTCACCCCATTCGGCTTATATCAGTTTAGGGTAATGCCGTTTGGGATGAAGAATGCCCCAGCTACATTCCAGCGCTTGGTGGATAGGCTCCTGGATGGCTTCCAGAGTTTTGCTTGCGCCTACCTGGACGACATAGCGATCCACAGTGAGTCCTGGGAGGACCACTTAGCTCATGTGGGAATGGTTCTGGATCAGATCCGGGCTGCTGGCCTGACTCTGAAGCCAGAAAAATGCCACTTTGGGATGGCCGAGGTACAGTACCTGGGTCACCGTGTGGGGTGTGGAAAGCAGCGACCAGAGCCGGCCAAAATAGAAGCTGTCGCCAATTGGCCCACCCCCATCACTAAGACTCAGGTCCTAGCCTTCCTGGGCACGGCAGGGTACTATAGACGGTTCGTACCAGACTACAGCACACTTGCCAAACCCCTGACTGACTTGACCAAGAAGAACTTACCTCGACAGGTCCTGTGGTCTCCCCACTGTGAAACGGCTTTCCAGGCTCTCAAAAATGCTCTAATTAACGCTCCTGTCTTGGCGGCCCCAGCCCTTAACAAACGTTTTATCGTCCATACAGATGCTTCCATGTTCGGGCTGGGAGCTGTCCTCAGCCAAGTAGGCGAAGATGGAGGGGAGCATCCAGTTGCCTACATCAGCCGGAAGCTCCTGCCCCGCGAAGTCAGCTATGCAGCGGTCGAAAAGGAGTGTTTGGCTTTGGTGTGGGCATTAAAGAAATTGACTCCCTATTTATATGGTCAGGAGTTCACTCTGGTCACCGACCATAACCCGTTGGTGTGGCTGAACCGGGTCTCTGGAGATAACGGCAGGCTATTACGTTGGAGCTTATCGTTGCAAACCTTCAATTTCACCATTACTTACAGACCTGGGAAACAGAATGGCAACGCCGACGGGTTGTCCAGACAAACCGACCTCAGCCCCGCATAACCAGCGGTCTGGACAGCCTTAGTCTGCCCCGAAAAGGGGTCAGACCGTGTCTGCCAGAGTGTTCCACAGAAAGGGAGCAATGTTACAGAAGCATTAGTTATTCTGTTGTGAAGAGCTTATTTCCCAGCAGCAATGCCTGAACCAGCAAGCCAGCGCCTAAGAAGGGCTCCAAGAAAACTGTAACAAGTTTCATTTCATAAAGAGTTAACTCTTTTTTTTCAGCTTTTAGAAACTATTGTCTAATCACCTCTGGAGCCAGACTGCTAATTGATAAGATGAACTTGTAAACTTGTTATCTTAAGTACTGTAATCCTATTGTGGCCTGTCAAAGGACAGTGCTCTCTATCTAAATGTGTGATGGGGGATTTTGTGCTTCCCCCCCTCTCCCCCTGGGAGTGCCCTGTGTGCATGTAACCTTAATAAAAAGCAGGCTGGGCATCCCAGTCCTGAGTTCTTGTTTGACCCTCAATCGCAGCGTTGACTCGTTTTTGTGGGCAGAAGGGTATCCTAGCTGTACTGCAGCTAAGGGAGATTATTCTATATTTGCGAGACTCATATAGAATACTATGGAAAGCAGCTTCTCCCCTCTTTAGCAATAGGGATCCAGGCTACTAAGCGGTCCATCTCTCAGCGAGACTAAGGGTAACCGTAACATTGATCTTTTGTTTTTGGATACAATCACCATTTTTCACACATTTTTCACATTTTTTCCATTTTTATATTTGAAGAATACCACTTTATATTTTGGTTCATTTGGACACTACCATTTTTTATTTGGAGCAATAACGTTTTCACTATTGGATTTGGACTGAATAATTGACGTTTTTACCGCACACTTTTATATATTTTTTTATCATATTTTAATTGTACATTTATTCTCGATGTCACACAATGTCTGTTTTTAAGTAATTCAGAACATCTTACTTCACACATAGGAATCTAATTCTATTTCCCTACACGACTTCACCACTATTCTCTTACACCCAATTGAAAATCAAAGGGCGGAAGCACACCCCCTTCTTATCCCACAACACCGTGCACCGCATCAGAGCTCTACACAGTTCAGTTAACGTATCTAATTCTCATCAGCTACTAACACACTGTTGTTTTTATTGATTTTATATTGAATCTTTCATATTGTTGCATTTATTGCTTATGTTTTTATATTGTTTAAGATCTTAACTTATTATTGTCAGCTTTCATGGATCCATGTTAGTATGTATTTTATGTTATTTTTGTAATTAAATTCATTTTTTAATCAGATTAGCTTCTTCACCCTCGATTGTTTAATACCCGCCTCCTTTTGGTAGGCGCCTGGGCTTTCTCTCCAATAAGTTTGCTTCTCTGTGTCAGCTAGGTGCACCTTATCCCGGGCTGAGGTACATAGTATGCGCTTTCTCCACTTGTCACTTTTTAGTGAAAATATACCGCCATATAAGTTACCCCCAATAAGCAACAATCTAATTGCCAGTAGTTGGAGCACGATACCCAGCAATATGTCTCCGATGGACAGTATATCCACTATTTTAGTAAGTACAAAGTTCCCAGCTTATATTTATGCAGGGCTTTAACTTTAAGACATGAAGCATGCTCCTGCTGATGTGAGTATACCACACAACCACTCGCTGAGGTATTGTTCTTTCTCTAATAATATGTGTGATGAAAATAATAAGAGGATCAAGATGGCATTTAATAAGATATAACACTAAGCAGAGTGTTTTAAAGGGCAGTGAGTCCACTATCTGTGTAGATACGAGGCTCCAAGCTTGCATACCAAGGTTACAATGGGTCTTAGCATTATTTAAGAGAAACAAACCACATTAACAAACAAACAAAGAGAACAAAACAAAACCTTAACTGAATAAAACAAGGTAATACATATGGCATCTGGATGTATTAGGGTATCCACAGAACAGGGAGACCTGCACGTGTTGGTAGTCAGTGCCGTCTATGTGAGGTGGTGTGATATGGATTATAATGGACAATCAGTAGTGTGTGCATGGGAGGAGCCATGAGCCAGCAGAGAGCATCAACTCAGAAAATTTCAAAAAAATATCGGGCAATAATAGACATTGGGGTCTAACAAAACATCAATCTTAGTTGCTTTTAAAAGAGTAAAAAGCCATGATTAAACAGAAAATATCTTGACAGCAAATTGTAAGAGACAATAAACAATGATCTAAACGGTAAATGAATACTTATCAATATATTGAGTCTCAGAACAGTTAGTTAAGGGATTTGATCCTAGGTAACAAATGATACCCTGGGGTTGTAGCCATTACATATTTTGGTATCCAGTTGAACATTGCAGTATTTCGTATTTCAGGCTTAAAGTTAGTCTGTAGGTAAAACTGACTACCTCACCCCGCTCCCTTAATAAAAATGTTCAAGGTTAAAATCCAACACAATACCTCATCAAGTCTAAAATAGCCGGTCAAGTTTAGAGGAGTGTGTTGGTCCAAGTACCGTGATAGCCAGCTCGCGTATAAACCTCCTGCTTTAGCCTATGCCTTCTTCTGGCATCCATCTTGCGTGAAATATACGGCAGCATGGGAAAAGCAGCCAAACAGAACTGTAAGTGCTGAGGAGGATGCAAGGGTGCGCTGTCCTCCCATGCCCCAATCGTGGTTTGATGCAGCTGGTCTGGATATTCGATCATTCTCAATGCAACCACAGCAAAAGTCTGCCGCAAAGTAACTGTGGAATGTCGCCATTCATCAGGAGGGTAGCAATTGATCTCTGGGAATAGCTTTATGTGGTACATGTAATCCAGGTCCTGTAGCGAGATCACCTTTTCCATATACTGGTTAAGGGTTGTTACCAACCAATGAGTTGTAATGCAGTTTTCAATATTGAATTAGCCTTTGAGGGTAAGATGCTATCGGGTTCGCTTGAGTATGGAGATCGATCTTCCATAAGATGAGTTGTCGCACTACCTAGTGTGTCTGAAAGCAGTGGCATGTTGATTTTACCTGTTAGTAAAAAATCGGGTTACTCAGTGTTCCAAACCGTTTCCACTACATTGCAGTATCTTGTATTTTGCAGCAGAGTACACAAGTTGCTACAGCTGTTAAGCAAGTTTTCAAGCTTAGGTAAAAAGATTGCGGTCAATGCTGCAGATATCCCACTGTCGGAATCCATTGCCACGTGGGCGGTTAAGTGAGTTGTGAGCCGAGTCACTCAACCTTTTTATTTATTCAAAGTGACTTTCCGGGGTAGAGGAGCTGGGATTCCCTCTGTCTGCAAAGTGTTCCCGGACAGCTTGCCTGTCAAGGGAGAGGCAGATGGCATGGATTAATGGCTGTAAAATTGAGGTTAGAAGAAATTTTCTTCGGAGCCGATGAAGCTTGCAACCATCTTGTAGGGCGGCCCACCGGAAGTCAGGGCATCCCTTTTTAAATCCAGAGAATACCTCATATGCATCTCGTCTACTTTTCACAAAAAAGCTAGGGGAGTTACTATACTGGTGAGCAGACATACCTCCTACGACTCTATTCATGAGGAGATGGATCATTCTGAGCGCTTTGTTATTAATGTATGTAATTTAAATAATGTTCTGTGTACCCTAGTGGCCATATACTCCTCTAATGTTAATCAAACTAGCTTTCTCCATGGATTATTGATAAGGGTAAACATACTCAAGCAAAGCCATGTTTTTCTAGGAGGGGAGTGTAACTTAGTCTGGGACCCTAGTAGGGATAGGAAATTTAAGGGTAAGAGTATAAATCCTAAAAGTAGAGATGGCTCCTCACAAACTTTTGGGAAATGTGATGTCTCAATATGGATACTATGATATATGGAGGGGCACTACATCCCGATGACGCTCACCACACATTCTTTTCAGCCTCTCACCAGTCCTTCTCCCAGGTGGACTACATTTTTTGGTAATTCTTGGACTTTGGAAGAGGTTTGTAGCGCGACATGTATGCCATATATGAGGTTAGACCACGACATAGTCATTTTAGACGTGCCTCTATCGGGGTCCGACAGAGGGGGGGGGGCAGTTGGCGCTTACCAAACTATTTACCCAGTTACATACATATACCTACTTAGACTTGGGAGATAGTAGACTTAAGAAACATCTGAGCTGAACGTGTGGGCAGCCCTCAAAGCCTATATGAGGCTTGAAAACAGGGAGGCCGGGATCTTTGGTGTCCAGAATGCAAATTCTTAAGAAGCGGATTGAGCAGCTGGAGTTGGAGAAGGTTCAAAGAAATCTTTAACTATTGAGAGAGATATTACCACAAGGGCGCCAATGCTAACTACTAAATAGGCTATCCTTTATTAGAAGAGATCACAAAAGATTTTACCCTCCAAGGGATATTGGAGAAGAATTTGTTAACTACTACAGTCAATTGTATCAGATAGGGGAAGCTGATCACGCTTGTTTCGCCACCAGAGTAGAGATTTCTACCTTTTTGGCCGAGCTCCAACTCCTGAATGTTCCTGAGGATCTGATAAACTCTTTATCTTCCAACATTTCCCTGGAGCAGAATGTGACCAACATTAAAGACCTTAGGTTACGGGGGGCGGAGCCAGCTACAGACCAACATGGCCACTAAAATCTAACGCTCCGTAGCTGCAAAGCACATTCTTCAATAACAATGGAGACTCAAATATGATACAATCTTCTAAATAGTACCATCCGATAACAGAAAACCTGAGTTTTCTACTGATGAGTGTAGGTCCTCAGACACCTAGCATTCGGACAGTTTATTCAAAACAGTCATACCAAGGAGCAACAGACACCCACATGGCCACCCTCTGCTGAATCGATGCTCACTATACTGCACCGCACACACTTAACTAGAAGTTAATTGACTCTGGAGTGACAAAGGGTGCGTTCTTATCTGCAACAGTGGTGGACCGAACAAAAGTAGCCTGCTTCCAGCGACGCTGGTTATTACGCCACTAAGCATGGAGGAATTTTCTTTACAGGTGCTGGCGCTACTTAGCCAATTTGAAGAGAAAATGCAAAATAACTTTAGCGATCTCAAATTTATCTGTAGAACTGACTCTACAGAGGAAAACACCTCCTGGACAGCAAGGGTGGCTAAATCAGTTCCTGTAAAGGCCACAGTCACGGTCAGTAAGACTGCTCACAGGACGGAGCTCACTAAGGAAGGCCTGAACACCCACGGGATATGACAGATCGATAAGCCCTATATAGGCGAGCACCAGGGAGAGAGAACATACCCTGCAACCAAATCTGTACCAACAGCGAAGTCCGGTACATTAATCCTACCTGTAAATATGCAGCCCTCTGATGCTGCACACACGGATCTTCCGTTGGCTGAGAGGTGTCCCGGACTGGAGCAGACAGCCCTTTGTGCCGTTGACCTTTGGGCTACTCTGCTTGTGCGGACCACTCCGACCCTTTACATGCCTTACCTTCAGCCCCACCGCATGGAAGAGATCGACCTGCAGACACTATTGTGGACACGTTTTACTGCACGGGCAGGACTATATTAGCCAGCAATATTCCTCTGTTGCAGATAAAGCTGGTGTAGGCTAGCTATACCACAGATGCCACCTATACTTTATAAGTGTTTTATAATAGTCTCTACCTTGCTTCACATTGGCCTACTATGCAGCGAAGGTGTTGTATTGTACTGCTTAAAACCCTTTACATTTTTGTTGGTTATTGTATGTTGTTTATGCTCTTTAACTGTTGAAATCTCTACAAGTAAGGTTAATATCTCTATAGCAAAATAGGCCTCTAACATTCACATGGCCCAACTTATTAAAGCTTACGCTTACGTAATGTGCTTTTGCCAATATCACACTCAAATAGGCATTCTTATCATCGCTATTTTTCAGCTACACAAATATATGTTATGTTCAGGAGCGGCTCATATACAGTGCATATCCTTGCACAGCTGGGTTTTGCCGCATGTGTGTTTATCCCCATAAAATGTGCATTTGTTGTGAGAAAATGATATATGTTAAGGTAATATGTGTTTGACAATCTTACACTGATCATCAGAGTTATGACTGATGGGGTTTATTGTATGACAAGTGTATTTGGTTAGAGGGAGTATAATAAGAGAAAATGGAGATCCACTATACTTCCTTGCAGTCAGATATGATCCCTCAATATAATGCTGTGCTTTGGGATAGTGCATACATGTGTGCTTGATTTGGTTGGGCTGGAATTATTTTATACTTGGGTAGTAGTTACTTGTTCTCAGTTCTCTAGCTGAGGGTCTATCTTTAGCTTTTTTGAGGGCTCCCTACTTGTAGGGTAGTATTTAGGGGCTCTAGCACTAGCAGACAACTGGTTACAATTCAGGATTAGACTACCAACACCCCAGACAAGGTTATTTGTTATTAGCTATAATGGTTGTTATGTTATATCATACCGACGCTGAAGTTTTGTTATTCAACTGTAGCTTTGTCTGGCCTTTCTTATTGTATAACCAGATTTCTACTACCAGAAACAGTTTAGCTTTTAGAGATCTATAAGTATATAGATATGCGTATAGAGGTACTCCTTGCATGCTACAGTAAGTGCACTTGTAATAGACAGCTAATCCTCGCCTCGAATAGCAGAACCAGAAGAATGATCAAATGCTTTGGTATTCTACCCCCTTCCAGCTCTAACACACAGTATATTCCTGATATCCTCTCTAGTCTACTTTAGGTTTCACTTCAGTATGTATGACAATGTTCCTTGGTTTTTTAATATTTGAGCTCAGTATATGAGAACCTTTATACAGCTGTTCACATAAACCTTGGCTAAAATATAGAGGATAACCTCCACTGCTAATTAATCCCTGCTATATAGGACGCTGATATGTATGAAACCTAATACTACCTCTGTAGTGAAACAAGCACAAACTCTACATGATCTTTTGTTCGCACATAAATTAAGTGGGTAATTATGCATGTTAGTGTATTGGTTTCCTATACAATGTTAAGACTATAGTTTCCAGGTCCTAGAATGTACATGTGGGGTATTCCCTCTATGGGATTTATATTATGCATTCCTAACCACTAAACCCCCCTATTGAATTCGCAATTATAATTTAATTATCTTCCCCCTTCAAGTCCCCGAAGTGGCCTGAAATTAGAACGTTCTGACCTCCCTCCACCCCAGCTTCTACTGCTATACATACCCTCGCTCCAGAGACGCACATAAGATCTCTCACATAGTTCCCTATTTTAGTCATGGCTCTGTACATCTATGGCCTACAAATGAGCCCATACTGCAGCCCTATCAAGGTTGGCTCCGTTCCCCCCTCGCTTTTCCCTCCCCCTCCCCTCCCCACAATTTGAGTGGCTTTTGCCCACTGTAATCCCTCTTCTTTCCTGTTCTCTATGGCCTACTTGAGGTCATTCTAAATGCTAACCCCCACATCACAGCAGAAATTCACACTTTATCCATGTTAAAGGTGTGGAGATCAGATCTCAATTATCAAAATATAAAATGAAGTTTCATCTCAATCCGCCCAAGCTTATGTCTGACACCTCTCTAGATACAACATAGGTTACTACTTGTTAAGGCTGACCTTTTCGTATCTCTATTGTCATGACTATCTATGTGAGCCCTAAAATGTATGACTCAACTTGACACCTGGCACAGTAACTCCTCAACTAGCCACATAGATAAAATGTATGTCACAATATTATGTGTTGTACTCTAAGGCTATTTTTATGAACGGGCAAATGTTATATTATGTATTCTTTTTGTTTTTTGAAACTTCAATAAAAAAAAATAAAAAAAAGACCTTAGGTTACATAAAGCACCAGGCCTGTATGGGTATGGTGCTCTATTCTACAAAAAGTTCTCTAGAATTCTCAGCCCTTTCCTGGTTCGGGTATTTAATTTGACTCCTGAGACGGGTTGATTCCCAAGGGAGTATATGGAGGCAATTATTGTTACCATCCCTAAATAAGACAAAGATCCTAGCTTGTGTGAGAGTTACCGCCTCAATTCATTGATAAATGTTGACGTTAAAATATATTCCAAGATCCTAGCCAATAGATTGAATCGTGTACTCCCCAAGGTCATTCACCCTGATCAAGTGGGTTTTACCTCTAGGAGGCAGGGATCTGATAATACCAGGCGATTATTGAATTTCTTTTCTGAGGCGGTGTCACTTGAGATTCCACTGGTCGCCCTGTCACTGGACGCTGAAAAAGTGTTTGACGCGGTGCGATTACATGAAGGAGATCTTTTTGCTTCCCTGATACGTTCATTACTGCAGTTATGGCATAGTACACGGCGCTCCCTGCCACAATGAGAGGTACTGGATTTTTCTCTAGATTCTTTGATATTATGAACGATAACAGGCAGTGTCTCCTCTCACCGCTCCTATTTATTTTGGATATTAAGCCTTTGGTCACTAAAATAAGGAGTACAGAAATTTGAAGCCTGACTCTATATGACAGTTTACATAATTTAGCTCTGTTTGCTGATGATTTGACTGTATTTATCTCGGATCCGGAACAATCCCTACCAGTTCTATTCAACTTTTTGGCAGACTTTGGGAGGCTGTCCTTTTATAAGATTAACTATACAAAGACGGAAGCGTTTGAGCTGGGCCTGACACCCTCCAGACTGGGTGATTTACATAAGACTTTCCCTTTTAAGTAGTCCACTGATAGGCTAAAACATCTAGTTGTGTTATCACACGACCCTAAGATTCTCATCACTGAAAACTACGAGCCCCTTCTCTATAAATTCAGACAACTGACCGCAAAGTGGTTCTCTTTAGAAGTATCTTGGACAGTCAGAGTGAAAATTATGCTGCTTCCTAAACTGAGCTATTTTTTTTTAGGTGTTTGCCAGTGGCTGCCCCCACTTACTTCATCATTAATTTCCAATCTGTCTTTACAAAGTTAATCTGGAGAGAGTGCTTCTCTAGAGTCTCGTTACACCAACTTAAAAAACCAGTTAGGAGTGGAGGGCTATCAGCCCCTAACATTATCTACTATTATAAGGCAGCAAATGTTGTCACACATCGCCACCTAGGACGGATGAATCCAGATGATATCAGCTGGAACAGGCATCACTACCAGCAGGGTTGATTTTGGATGACTTAATCTGGATACCTGAACATGCTGATGTTCTTAAAGGGGTACATAATCCTAGCATAAAGACTTGTCTCAGACATTGGCGGGAACTTTGCTTTCATGAGTTGGTGCCATCTCATCCTTCCCCAGTGCACTCGATTAAAGCTTACTATTTTGTTTACCTGACTTGCAACCTAAATTTTGGAGCGCACTAGGTGTCAAACAGGTATTAGACAAACTTACTATCCCCTAATTATATTTTGGATGTTGATTTCCTAGACAGCTACGTTTTGAATTTATTAGATTGACTTCCCTACTCATATCCTGGGGTTCCCCACAGCTGGTTTTCATGCATTAACACAGTGGGAACTGAGGTGGCTTATGGGCAAATCCTTACGTGGATCACTGTCTTTCCACTAGCATACCAAATATTGCTCAATTCCCCTTTATTTACAAAGTCCCATGCCACGAAAAACTGGGAGAGCGATATGGGGGTGGTGCATTGGGATGTGGTTTGTCAAAGGGCAATTAAAGATACGAAAGTTGCGGTCCCCACTGTACTAACCAGTTTGAATTGTACCTTAAAATAATACTTAGATGGCATATGGTTCCAGTTAGTTGCATCAAATCTTTCCCCAGAGACATATATCTCTGATGAAGCGCATGTGCCCATGCGCGAAACGCGTAAGACAGGAGCTTACCTTGTATCCAGAAAGCCTGCTCCGCAATAAACCTGTTTATTGACACCTGGACTCAGCCTTCCTTCTTCCTCATTTTGTTTCCCCAGAGACAGGCTAATTGTTGGAGAGGATGTGAGGAGAGGGGCACTCACTTGCATACATGGTGGGATTGTTGAAGTTAAGACTGTTATGGTCCAAATTGCTGACCTATTACTTAAATTGAACTTAGTGCAACACTTGGCAAGTGACATTGTTCTTTTCCATCTAGGGCTGAATGGTTTACAGAAACCAGCTAGGGTCCTGTGTGTCTACAACCTTTTGGCTACTATACTAGTGATCGCTAGGCAGTGGATACATGTATTACTTTTCCAATGGTCCTAGATTTTCCCCGTATATATTCAGAGAATGGAAAAATATTCCCTTAAGAGTTAAAAAGCATTCCGACTTTTATAGCTTAACCTGGGCCCCATGGGATGAGTTTCAATGGACAGTAGCATGTTGCGGGAGGTGGTTGCTGTGAGAAGTTGGGGAGTTGATTTTCTTCCCTGAAGGCTTTTTCTTCCTCTTACCCTTTTTTTTTCTCACTCTCCCTAATTAACATTTTAATTTAAGATGGCATTTCGGCTCTAACATTGAACATGAAGTTGTGTTTACATGAGTTCTTCTGTTATATGATGGTTTGACAAATGTTATTGGACATCTGTGGTTTACTGGACCCAGACTAGGTCCCGAAACATATAGGAGGTGCGCCCGAGCACGAAAAAAGAGAAACCTGATAAGAACTGACACTAATAAATATTTTGTAACTTCATTCATACAGGCCCATTTATCAAGCTCCGTACAGAGCTTGAAGGGCCGTGTTTCTGGCGAGTCTTCAGACTCGCCAGAAACACAACTTATGAAGCAGCGGTCACAAAGACCGCTGCTCCATAACACTGTCGCCTGCTCTGAGCAGGCGGACAGGAATCGCCGGAAATCAACCCGATCGAATACGATCGGGTTGATTGACACCTCCCTGCTGGCGGCGCTGCACCAGCAGCTCTTGTGAGCTGCTGGTGCAATGTTAAATGCGGAGAGCGTATTGCTCTCCGCATTTAGCGAGGTCTTGCGGACCTGATCCGCAGTGTCGGATCAGGTCCGCAAGCCCTTTGATAAATGGGCCTGATTATGTTGACCTTGTTTTTTTTCTGTTTTTTTTTTTTTACTGTGAAAACTAAATGTATGATTACCTGATAAATTTCTTTCTTTCCAGGCATGGAGAGTCCACGATTTCTAATTACTAGTGGGATATCCAACTCCTGGCCAGCAGGAGGAGGCAAAGAGCACCCCAGCAGAGCTGTTAAGTGTCACTTCCCTTACCCATAATCCCCAGTCATTCGGCCAAAGGAAAATGGAAAAAGAAGATAACACAAGGGTTTAGAGGTGCCTAAGTTTTATACCAAAACATTCTGCCGTCTTAAATTAAATAAGGGTGGCTCATGGACTCTCCATGCCCGGAAAGAAAGAAATTTATCAGGTAAGTATAAGTTTTGTTTCCTTTCCTAAGGCATGGAGAGTCCACAATTTCCAATTACTAGTGGGAACCAATACCCAAGCTAGAGGACACAGAATGAAAGGGAGGGACAAGGCAGGCGGACCTAAATAGAAGGCACCACCGCTTGAAGAACTTTCCTCCCAAAGGAAGCCTCAGCCGAGGCAAAAGTATCAAATTTGTAGAATTTGGAAAAAGTATGCAAAGAGGACCAAGTGGCTGCCTTGCAGATTTGCTCCACAGATGCTTCACTTTTGAAAGCCCAGGAAGAAGAGACAGCCCTAGTGGAATGATCCGTAATTCTCTCAGGAGGCTGTTGTCCAACTATCTCATATGCTAATCAGGTAACACTTCTTAACCAGAGAGAAAGAAAAGTAGAAGTGGCCTTCTGACCCTTACCAGAGAAAACAGGGCAGAAGATTGCAGAAAATCTTTAGTTGCTTGAAGGTAAAATTTTTGAGCATGCACAACGTCCAGGTTATGTAAAAGGCGTTCCTTCTGAGAAGGATTGGGGCAAAAAGAAGGAACAAGAATCTCCTGATTGATATTGCGATCCAAGAAGAAATCCCAGCTTAGTACGAAGGACCACCTTATCCACATAAAAAATAAGGTAAGGGGAATCACACTGAAGAGCCGAAAGCTTGGAAACTCTATGAGCAGAAGAAATAGCAAGAAGAAACAAAACCTACCAAGATAATTTAATATCAACAGAATGCAACGGCTGAAACGGAGCCTGCTGCAAAACTTTAAGAACAAGATTAAGGCTCCAAGGAGGAGCAACAGGTTTAAACACAGACCTGATCCTGACCAAAAGATTGAACATCTGAAAGACATTTGTGTAAAAGAATAGACAGTGCAGAAATCTGACCCTTCAGAGTGCTGACTGATAAAACCTTTCTCCAGGCCCTCCTGAAGAAAATACAAAATACGGGGTACCCTTATCCTGCTCCAAGAGAAACCTTTCGATTAACACCAATTAATTAATTTACTCCATAACTTATGGTAAATCTTACGAGAAACATGGTTACGAGCCTAAAGCATGGTATCAATGACCTTCTCAGAGAAGCCACACCTAGCCAAAACTAGGTGCTCAATCTCAAAGCAGTCAGCTTCAGAGAATCCAGATTTGGATGTAGGAAGGGACCCTGAAGTAGAAGGTCCTTCCTCAGAGGTAACCTCCAAAGTGGAAGAAATTAAATTTTCACCAGACCCGCGAACCAGATCCTGCGAGGCCAGGAGCTATTAGAATCACAGACACTCTCTCCTGTTTGATACGAGCAATGACTCGTGGTAGGAGAGCAAACATAGGAAACAGGTATGCTAGACCAAAGTTCCATGGTACCGCCAGAGCATCTATCAGGACAGCTTGTGGATCTCTTGATCTTGAACCGTACTTTGAAAATCTGCTTCCCAGTTGTCCACCCCTGGAATGTGGATCGAAGGTAGTAGACAATAGTGAGATTCCCCACTGATGAATGCGGGTCACCTCCTTCATAGCTAACTAACTCCAAGTTCCTCCCTGGTGGTTGATGTATGCCACCAAGGTGATGTTGTCCGATTGGAATCTGATAAACCGGACCAAAGCTAGTTGATGCCAAGGTATTGAAGTTTGCTCTTAACTCTAAGATGTTTATGGGAAGAGAAGACTCCTCTCGAGTCCAAAGACTCTGAGCTTTTAAGGAGCCCTAAATTGCTCCCCAGCCTAACAGGCTGGCAACCGTGGTCACAATCACCCAGGAAGCATGTACCCCGAGACAGATTGTCCTGAAAAATACACCACGAGAGTCTCTTGTTAGGGGATCCAGAACTATCCTCTGCGAGAGATCTGAGTGGTCTCAGTTCCGAGCAAAAGGAATGATGTCCATGGAAGCAACCATCAGACCAATCTCCTCGTGCATTGAGTCACTTAAGGACAGATAGAAAACTGAAGAGAAAGTCAAGATGCAAGAAGTTTGTATTTTCTGACATCCGTCAGAATTTTTCTTTCATGGATAGAGACTCTATAATTGTTTCCAAGAAACACACCCTGGTATCTGGTACTAGGGAACTCTTTTCCAGATTCACTTTCCACCAGTGGGAACGTAGAAAAGATAACAACATCTCTGTATGAGATCTTGCTTGCTTAAAAGATGGCGCTTGAACCAAAATGTTGTTCAGGTATGGCGCCTCCTCTATTCCATGAGATCTGACTACCGCCAAAAGGGCCCCTAGAAGCCTTGTAAAGATTTAAGAAGCCGTAGCAAGGTCAAAGGGAAGGGCAACAAATTGTAAGAGTTTGTCTAGAAAAGCAAACCACAGGAAAGGTGATGTTCTCTGGGAATGGGAACATGAAAATACTCATCCCTCAATTAAAGGGACATCCAACCCCAGCAGTTGGATACGAACCAACAACCTTTGAGTTGCAAAGCCACAAAGCTAACCACTAGGCTACATTGGCCTTCTTGCTACAGGAACTGGAACAATCACTACCATAGATGATAGGTCCCTTACGCTATCTGCTCTTAGGTAGACTTCTCTTTACGCCATAGCATTGCTGTATACACAGCTTTAAAGCTTAGCTAGGGATAGAAAAGTGAATCAGATCAATCCCAGGAAAGCTGTTTTTTGGGTATTGCGACTCATCAGCTGGGAGAATGATCTCTCTCTTCACCTGGTTTGAAGATCATTTTGACAGGAATTTTTTTTTCTTTCTTTTAAATCTGCCCCTTGGGGAGCAAGATTAAAACCCTACCCTGTATCCCTAAGATACTATTTCTATAGTTCAAGGATCTCGGACAACTAAAATCCAAACTGGAAAGAAAGCCTGCCTCCTACTTGATCCAGGATTGGATCGGGGGCGGCCCCTTCATGCTGATTTAGACTCAGAGGAAGACCTCTTGGTTTATTCCTCTCATTTCAAGGATGACTGCAATTCCAGGCCTGGAAGAAGAGAAGGAAGACTCTTGTCCCTTGAAGATGCGAAAGGGATGAAAAATAGAATTCTGGAAACCCTTAGGTCTAGCCTTCTTGTCATAATGTAGGAAGATCCTTTTCCACCAGAATCCTTGAAAAACATAATTTATGTAAGAACTTACCTGATAAATTCATTTCTTTCATATTAGCAAGAGTCCATGAGCTAGTGACGTATGGGATATACATTCCTTCCAGGAGGGGCAAAGTTTCCCAAACCTCAAAATGCCTATAAATACACCCCTCACCACACCCACAAATCAGTTTAACGAATAGCCAAGAAGTGGGGTGATAAGAAAAAAGTGCGAAAGCATATAAAATAAGGAATTGGAATAATTGTGCTTTATACAAAAAAATCATAACCACCACAAAAAGGGTGGGCCTCATGGACTCTTGCTAATATGAAAGAAATGAATTTATCAGGTAAGTTCTTACATAAATTATGTTTTCTTTCATGTAATTAGCAAGAGTCCATGAGCTAGTGACGTATGGGATAATGACTACCCAAGATGTGGATCTTTCCACGCAAGAGTCACTAGAGAGGGAGGGATAAAATAAAGACAGCCAATTCCTGCTGAAAATAATCCACACCCAAAATAAAGTTTAATGAAAACATAAGCAGAAGATTCAAACTCAAACCGCTGCCTGAAGTACTTTTCTACCAAAAACTGCTTCCGAAGAAGAAAACACATCAAAATGGTAGAATTTAGTAAAAGTATGCAAAGAAGACCAAGTGGCTGCTTTGCAAATCTGATCAACTGAAGCTTCATTCCTATACGCCCAGGAAGTAGAAACTGACCTAGTAGAATGAGCTGTAATCCTTTGAGGCGGAGTTTTACCCGACTCGACATAGGCATGATGAATTAAAGATTTCAACCAAGATGCCAAAGAAATGGCAGAAGCTTTCTGGCCTTTTCTAGAACCGGAAAAGATAACAAATAGACTAGAAGTCTTTCGGAAAGACTTAGTAGCTTCAACATAATATTTCAAAGCTCTAACAACATCCAAAGAATGCAACGATTTCTCTTTAGAATTCTTAGGATTAGGACATAATGAAGGAACCACAATTCCTCTACTAATGTTGTTGGAATTCACAACCTTAGGTAAAAATTGAAAAGAAGTTCGCAACACCGCCTTATCCTGATGAAAAATCAGAAAAGGAAACTCACAAGAAAGAGCAGATAATTCAGAGACTCTTCTGGCAGAAGAGATCGCCAAAAGGAACAAAACTTTCCAAGAAAGTAATTTAATGTCCAATGAATGCATGGGTTCAAAAGGAGGAGCTTGAAGAGCCCCCAGAACCAAATTCAAACTCCAAGGAGGAGAAATTGACTTAATGACAGGTTTTATACGAATCAAAGCTTGTACAAAACAATGAATATCAGGAAGATTAGCAATCTTTCTGTGAAAAAGAACAGAAAGAGCAGAGATTTGTCCTTTCAAGGAACTTGCGGACAAACCTTTATCTAAACCATCCTGAAGAAACTGTAAAATTCTCGGTATTCTAAAAGAATGCCAAGAAAAATGATGAGAAAGACACCAAGAAATATAAGTCTTCCAGACTCTATAATATATCTCTCTAGATACAGATTTACGAGCCTGTAACATAGTATTAATCACAGAGTCAGAGAAACCTCTTTGACCAAGAATCAAGCGTTCAATCTCCATGCCTTTAAATTTAAGGATTTGAGATCCTGATGGAAAAAAGGACCTTGCGACAGAAGGTCTGGTCTTAACGGAAGAGACCACGGTTGGCAAGAGGCCATCCGGACAAGATCCGCATACCAAAACCTGTGAGGCCATGCCGGAGCTACCAGCAGAACAAACGAGCATTCCTTCAGAATCTTGGAGATTACTCTTGGAAGAAGAACTAGAGGTGGAAAGATATAGGCAGGATGATACTTCCAAGGAAGTGATAATGCATCCACTGCCTCCGCCTGAGGATCCCGGGATCTGGACAGATACCTGGGAAGTTTCTTTTTTAGATGAGACGCCATCAGATCTATTTCTGGAAGTTCCCACATTTGAACAATCTGAAGAAATACCTCTGGGTGAAGAGACCATTCGCCCGGATGCAACGTTTGGCGACTGAGATAATCCGCTTCCCAATTGTCTATACCTGGGATATGAACCGCAGAGATTAGACAGGAGCTGGATTCCGCCCAAACCAGAATTCGAGATACTTCTTTCATAGCCAGAGGACTGTGAGTCCCTCCTTGATGATTGATGTATGCCACAGTTGTGACATTGTCTGTCTGAAAACAAATGAACGATTCTCTCTTCAGAAGAGGCCAAGACTGAAGAGCTCTGAAAATTGCACGGAGTTCCAAAATATTGATCGGTAATCTCACCTCCTGAGATTCCCAAACTCCTTGTGCCATCAGAGATCCCCACACAGCTCCCCAACCTGTAAGACTTGCATCTGTTGAAATTACAGTCCAGGTCGGAAGAACAAAAGAAGCCCCCTGAATTAAACGATGGTGATCTGTCCACCACGTCAGAGAGTGTCGTACAATCGGTTTTAAAGATATTAATTGAGATATATTTGTGTAATCCCTGCACCATTGATTCAGCATACAGAGCTGAAGAGGTCGCATGTGAAAACGAGCAAAGGGGATCGCGTCCGATGCAGCAGTCATAAGACCTAGAATTTCCATGCATAAGGCTACCGAAGGGAATGATTGTGACTGAAGGTTTCGACAAGCTGAAATTAATTTTAGACGTCTCTTGTCTGTCAAAGACAGAGTCATGGACACTGAATCTATCTGGAAACCCAGAAAGGTTACCCTTGTCTGAGGAATCAATGAACTTTTTAGTGAATTGATCCTCCAACCATGATCTTGAAGAAACAACACAAGTCGATTCGTATGAGATTCTGCTAAATGTAAAGACTGAGCAAGTACCAAGATATCGTCCAAATAAGGAAATACCACAATACCCTGTTCTCTGATTACAGACAGAAGGGCACCGAGAACCTTTGTAAAAATTCTTGGAGCTGTAGCTAGGCCAAACGGCAGAGCCACAAACTGGTAATGCTTGTCCAGGAAAGAGAATCTCAGGAACTGATAGTGATCTGGATGAATCGGAATATGCAGATATGCATCCTGTAAATCTATTGTGGACATATAATGCCCTTGCTGAACAAAAGGCAAGATAGTTTTGAATTTTGAATGTTGGTATCCTTACATAACGATTCAATATTTTTAGATCCAGAACTGGTCTGAAGGAATTCTCCTTCTTTGGTACAATGAAGAGATTCGAATAAAACCCCTGCCCCTGTTCCAGAACTGGAACTGGCATAATTACTCCAGCCAACTCTAGATCTGAAACACATTTCAGAAATGCTTGAGCTTTCACTGGATTTACTGGGACACGGGAAAGAAAAAATCTCTTTGCAGGAGGTCTTATCTTGAAACCAATTCTGTACCCTTCTGAAACGATGTTCTGAATCCAAAGATTGTGAACAGAATTGATCCAAATTTCTTTGAAAAAACGTAACCTGCCCCCTACCAGCTGAGCTGGAATGAGGGCCGCACCTTCATGTGGACTTAGAAGCTGGCTTTGCTTTTCTAGAAGGCTTGGATTTATTCCAGACTGGAGATGGTTTCCAAACTGAAACTGCTCCTGAGGATGAAGGATCAAGCTTTTGTTCTTTGTTGAAACGAAAGGAACGAAAACGATTATTAGCCCTGTTTTTACCCTTAAATTTTTATCCTGTGGTAAAAAAGTTCCTTTCCCACCAGTAACAGTTGAGATAATAGAATCCAACTGAGAACCAAATAATTTGTTACCCTGGAAAGAAAGGGAAAGTAGAGTTGATTTAGAAGACATATCAGCATTCCAAGTTTTAAGCCATAAAGCTCTTCTAGCTAAAATAGCTAGAGACATAAACCTGACATCAACTCTGATAATATCAAAAATGGCATCACAGATAAAATTATTAGCATGTTGAAGAAGAATAATAATATTATGAGAATCATGATCTGTTACTTGTTGCGCTAAAGTTTCCAACCAAAAAGTTGAAGCTGCAGCAACATCAGCCAATGATATAGCAGGTCTAAGAAGATTACCTGAACACAGATAAGCTTTTCTTAGAAAGGATTCAATTTTCCTATCTAAAGGATCCTTAAACGAAGTACCATCTGCCGTAGGAATAGTAGTACGTTTAGCAAGGGTAGAAATAGCCCCATCAACTTTAGGGATTTTGTCCCAAAATTCTAATCTGTCAGACGGCACAGGATATAATTGCTTAAAACGTTTAGAAGGAGTAAATGAATTACCCAAATTATTCCACTCTCTGGAAATTACTTCAGAAATAGCACCAGGAACAGGAAAAACTTCTGGAATAACCACAGGAGATTTAAAGACCTTATCTAAACGTTTAGATTTAGTATCAAGAGGACCAGAATCCTCAATTTCTAAAGCAATTAGTACTTCTTTAAGTAAAGAACGAATAAATTCCATTTTAAATAAATATGAAGATTTATCAGCATCAACCTCTGAGACAGAATCCTCTGAACCAGAAGAGTCATTAGAATCAGAATGATGATGTTCATTTAAAAATTCATCTGTATAAAGAGAAGTTTTAAAAGATTTTTTATGTTTACTAGAAGGAGGAATAACAGACATAGCCTTCTTGATGGATACAGAAACAAAATCTCTTATGTTATCAGGAACACTGAACATTAGATGTTGATGGAACTGCAACAGGTAATGGTACTTTACTAAAGGAAATATTATCTGCATTAACAAGTTTGTCATGACAATTAATACAAACAACCGCTGGAGGAACAGCTACCAAAAGTTTACAGCAGATACACTTAGCTTTGGTAGTTCCAGCACCAGACAGCGATTTTCCTGAAGTATCTTCTGACTCAGATGCAACGTGAGACATCTTGCAATATGTAAGAGAAAAAACAACATATAAAGCAAAATTGATCAAATTCCTTAAATGACAGTTTCAGGAATGGGAAAAATGCCAAGGAACAAGCTTCTAGCAACCAGAAGCAATGAAAAATGAGACTTAAATAATGTGGAGACAAAAGCGACGCCCATATTTTTTTAGCGCCAAATAAGACGCCCACATTATTTGGCGCCTAAATGCTTTTGGCGCCAAAAATGACGCCACATCCGGAACGCCGACATTTTTGGCGCAAAAGAACGTCAAAAAATGACGCAACTTCCGGCGACACGTATGACGCCGGAAACAGAAAAGATTTTTCGCGCCAAAAAAGTCTGCGCCAAGAATGACGCAATAAAATGAAGCATTTTCAGCCCCCGCGAGCCTAACAGCCCACAGGGAAAAAAAGTCAAATTTTTTAAGGTAAGAAAAATGATTGATTCAAATGCATTATCCCAAATATGAAACTGACTGTCTGAAAATAAGGAATGTTGAACATCCTGAGTCAAGGCAAATAAATGTTTGAATACATATATTTAGAACTTTATTAAAAAAGTGCCCAACCATAGCTTAGAGTGTCACAGAAAATAAGACTTACTTACCCCAGGACACTCATCTACATGTTTGTAGAAAGCCAAACCAGTACTGAAACGAAAATCAGCAGAGGTAATGGTATATATATAAGAGTATATCGTCGATCTGAAAAGGGAGGTAAGAGATGAATCTCTACGACCGATAACAGAGAACCTATGAAATAGACCCTGTAGAAGGAGATCATTGAATTCAAACAGGCAATACTCTCCTCACATCCCTCTGACATTCACTGCACGCTGAGAGGAAAACCGGGCTCCAACCTGCTGCGGAGCGCATATCAACGTAGAATCTAGCACAAACTTACTTCACCACCTCCATAGGAGGCAAAGTTTGTAAAACTGATTTGTGGGTGTGGTGAGGGGTGTATTTATAGGCATTTTGAGGTTTGGGAAACTTTGCCCCTCCTGGAAGGAATGTATATCCCATACGTCACTAGCTCATGGACTCTTGCTAATTACATGAAAGAAATGGTCTCAGCCAGACCAGAACTAAAGAAAGGCTTGTCCTTAAAGGGTAGAGACAGAGTATGTTAACAGACCAAGACTCTAGTGTCTTGATCCTATCCAGGATCTCCTCTAATCTAGTCTGCTCCGAATCAGAACGGACAAGAAGTTGCATCAAAAAGAAGCCGCTCCAGCAATACTGCCACAGGTTGTCATTGATCTAGGAGAAGAAATATTTTCGTTAAGTCATAGCTGAACAGAATTTACTATGAGAGAGTTGAATTATGGCACCCATAAAATGTATTTTACCGAATACAAATATATGTTGCAAAGACAGACCGGTCAATCTCCTCCCTTTGAGAGGAATTAAAATATGGTACCCATATTAGAAATATGTATGTCAAGGTACACACAGAAAAATTAGGAGTGCAAAATGGAATTTCTAACATTCCAAGGAGCATTATAATTAAATCGCCACTAGATGGCAGCAAACCATGCAACTATGTGATTTTATTACATAATAAAATGAAAGAATTATACATAGAAAAAACATAATATGAGGAACTGCCTGAACATAGAAATACAGTTTAACCTCTAAGATACAATGCACTGACGGACACACCAATATATAAGAAATCAGATATAGATTAAATGGATCTAATTATCTGAGAATGGCTGTCAAAGGCATGACAGGAAACAAAAAAGTTGCCGGCAACTGTCAGGAAATGGGAAGTATAAAAAAATGGATACTACGTACCTGTATATCATATATAACTGACAGAAGGCAATATATGAACGTTGCAGAAGCCGGCTAAAAATAAACTCAGGCTTCAGACACACTCAGTGCTTTATAATCATATAAAAACCCTCCAAAAAAACACTCACAATTTGAAGAACAGAATTACTTAAGAAAACTGCTTGTGGCGCGGTGCGTTCTTAGAGGAATCAATACAATGGCTGTGCCAACCGTTCTGAGGTAACAAAACAAAATGTTGGCCATTTTATTCATTTCCCTGACTGTAGAGTATAAGCCTTATAACATGGGGAAAACAAAAACAAACCATTCAATCCGTGAATTTAGTGGCGCACATTGCGATCCCAATTCTCTTAAACTAGTCAGCGGTAGAAACCTCTCATCTAGAAGGAGAAACCGCCGCTGCATTAGATAATAGTGTGCATTGCGATCGCCTAGAATCTCTGATGCTATAAATTTTTTGCATAGCACAGTCAGCGGTAGCCTCCTGAAAACTACTGCTGCAAAAGAGGAACATACCATATAAAGGAGCTAGAGTGTAGATGCTCCATTATTATAAGGGTCCACACAAAAAAACCTAAATTTATGCTTACCTGATAAATTTCTTTCTTTCTTGACACGGTGAGTCCACGGGATCATCAATTACTGTTGGGAATACCACTCCTGGCCAGCAGGAGCAGGCAAAGAGCACCACAGCAAAGCTGTTAAGTATCACTTCCCTTCTCACAAACCCCAGTCATTTGACCGAAGGAAAGGAGAGAAAGGAAATAACACAAGCCTGAGGTTTATAAAACAAAACCTGTCTGAAAAAATAGGGCGGGCCGTGTACTCATTGTGTCAAGAAACAAATAAATGTATCAGGTACATTTTAAATGATAAATTTTGTTTTCTTTCTAATAACATGGTGAGTCCACGTATAACGATACAACTATAAATGTGGAACACAACTGCAGGTTAAAATGATAGATTGTTTTCACTAATGTAGTGGATCCCCTATGGGAAGAGGAGATCCTTTTTTATCAGTGATATTAATATTTTCTTAATACTGTATAGTTGTTACACAGTAATTGGTTGAGAGAAAGAGATGATTCTAGCTCTCTTAGAACTGTATTGCAATGAGAGATGATATGAAAAAAAAGGTAACAGGTGTTAAACACAGGTAACTTCCCAGCAAGAACTAAAGGAAAGTCTCTTTAACAAAAACACAGTTCCTCTGCTGTTGGTCCAAACAGTTACTTAGAAGTGTATTGCAGGGATGTTGGAGAGATAAATTAATCCCAGTGTAATTACAATACAAGCAGTCAGTTCCGTGTGTTAAACAAACACTGATTCAGCAACAAAAGTGTCAAGAAGGATTCCGGCATATGTATCTTATCAAGAGGTTAAATGTAAGTAACAGATCTCAAATGTACCTGAATGTCCAATGAATTGAATACTGATCCGTTCCTCTGCGAGCTTCCCTGCTCGGTAATCTCAGCAATGTGTCCGGGAGAACCGGAAGTGATGTCACGTCAGTCCGGTACAGCAGTTCTTGAGACTTACCGGGTAAGTAAAATAAGAAAGCAAGTTGTTAGTGGAAGTCCCGAATTTACCTGCAGTCTGATTGTCCCAATAGTGAACTGTAGCACACAGCAAAATCAGCAGCTCAGTAGTTAGTGCTTCACGGCAGCTTGTAATACAGGAAGGAAGAGAGACCTCTGTAATCCGTTTTTGGGAGATAGTAGAAATGCTGAAAGAGGAAAATACGAATCAGTGAATAAATTACAACTTTATATTTATCAGGCTTGTATCACACCTAACTTAGGCTAGGTTTCCAGAATACTGAGCAAGGTGTGTTGGGAGAGCACCTGTTTTAAAGGAGGTGTAACCAATCAGCAGCAGGGAGATGAATAATCCTTAAAGAGACAGCGAGAAACCCTGACATGACCCCCCTCTCAGGGTCGCTGTTCCACAGCGAGAGGACGAGGACGTTCAGGGTGTCTGCGATGAAAAACAGAGATCAAACGAGGAGCATTTAAATTGGAAACAGGTTCCCAAGAGTCCTCATCCACCGAGTAGTTTTTCCATCTCACCAGATACTGCAAGACTCCTTTGTGATATCTGGAATCTAAAACTGACTCAACCTCATATTCATCCAAAGCTAGTCCGGGATCAGTTGGTGGGAGTAATACCTGCTCATCTCTTGTCCTTATGTAAGGTTTTACCAAAGATACATGGACAGTAGGATGTATCTTCATTGTTGCAGGTAACTGCAATCGTATAGCATTTTCGTTTACAATTTTCTGAACGGGAAAAGGTCCAATAAAAAGAGTGGCTAACTTTTTTGAAGGGATCAGAAGCTTCAGATTTTTTGTGGAAAGCCACACTAAGTCTCCTATAGAATAGGTTGGTGGTTTCCTTCGACGAAGATCGTAGTAATGTTTCTGAGTATGTTGAGCTCTTAAGATATTTTCTTTTATATGCTTGAAATTTTCTTGTAGGGTGTTACATAAATCGTCAACTAATGGCGAATCGGGTGACCCATTTTTTGACAGTGGGAAATCCGGATGATAAGCGTAGTTCGCATAAAACGGTGTCATCTTTGTAGAGGAGTTAATTGAGTTGTTATATGCGAACTCAGCCATAGAGAGGAATTTTATCCAGTCTGTTTGATGGTATGAACAGTAACATCTGAGGTAATGGTCGAGCCATTGATTGAGTCTCTCAGCTTGACCATTGGTCTGTGGGTGAAATGCTGTGGTATAACGGTGGTCGATTTTAGTCAACTCACATAGCTTGGTCCAGAATTTCGAAGTGAATTGACATCCCCTATCAGTTGTCAAGATGGGGGGTATGCCATGTAACTTAACTATGTGGTCGATAAAAAGATGAGCTGTTTCAGAGGAGGAAGGGACCTTGTGATAGGGAACGAAATGAGCCATTTTAGTGAATAGATCTATGACTACAAAAATAGTTGTTTGTTTGTTGGATGGGGGCAAATCAACGATGAAGTCCATTGACACATGTTCCCAGGGTTTCTGTGGAACAGGAATGGACATTAAGAGTCCATACGGTGGTTTCCTCTCAGGTTTGGAAGTGGCACAAACCTTGCACGTCTTGATGTAGTTTTGAACAGTTGTTTTCATCTCAGGCCACCAGAAACTGCGTTTTATTCGCTCCATGGTCCGTCGGACACCAGGGTGTCCAGCAAGGGGTGAATCATGTGTTGACTGTAATAGTTGTAATCTCATATGAGAGGGCAAATAAATTTTATCCCCGTGATAGTATATTCCAGAGGTTTTTAAGAGATTGGGTTCTGGGGAAAGAGGTACATTCCTACAGTAATCCTTGAGTTCATCAAGTAATGGGATGGACAACCCGATAAAACACTCTGGAGGAACAATAGAAGTCCTAGTGTGCAAGGGTGTAGGTTTATTAGGGATGCGAGATAAGGCATCTGCCTTGCCGTTTTTTTCTGCAGGCCTATAAATGATGTTAAAATTGAATCGATCGAAGTAAAGGCTCCATCGTACTTGACGAGCCGAGAGTGTTTTATTCCTTTGGAGGTACTGGAGGTTCTTATGATCTGTGAAGATATTGATTGGTAGTTTAGTTCCTTCCAGGAGATGCCTCCAATGCTCTAGAGATCGGCGGATTGCCAACAACTCCTTATCCCCAATAGCATAATTTCTTTCAGCTGGAGTCATTGTTTTTGAATAGAAAGATATGGGATGTAGCGGTTCTTGTAAGGTTTTCTGTTGGGACAAGACAGCTCCAATTGCATAATCAGAGGAATCGACTTCCAATGTGTATTGATATTGTGGGTTTGGGAATTGAAGAATAGGTGCAGATGTAAACCTGGCTTTTAACAGATTGAATGTGCTTTTGGCATCAGAATCCCATCTGAATACCGCGTTAGAGCCAGTTAATCTTGTCAAAGGTTTTACCAGTGTGGAAAAATTCTTTATGAATTTTCTATAATAGTTAGAAAACCCTAAAAATCTCTGTAGATCCTTTTTTGTTTTAGGTTCTGGCCATTCTAGTACGGCGGTAACCTTTTCAGTCTGCATTTGTACTCCCTTGGGTGAGATGTTATACCCGAGGAAGGAGACATGATTAGTATGGAATTTACATTTTTCGGGTTTGGCATACAGCTTATGGACTCTAAGTCTGGAGAGGACCCAACGCACGTGTTTTTTGTGTTCTTCCATAGTTCTGGAATAAATGAGGATGTCGTCGAGATAGATGACTACGCACACGTCCAACAAATCACGAAACACATCGTTGATGAAGTGTTGGAACGTGGCGGGGGCATTGCATAGGCCGAACGGCATTACCAGGTACTCAAAAAGACCGTACCTGGTCCTAAATGCCGTCAGCCACTCATGACCTTCCTTTATCCGGATGAGGTTGTAGGCCCCTCCAGGGCCGGATTTACATCTCAGGTGCCTGTAGGCACAAAAACCTGAAGCGCCCCCCCCCCACCCCCCCACCCCCCCTAGAAAAAAGTGGAAAAAATGAGGACTTTTTTTTATTATTATTTAGGACAACTAAAAATAAATATTAGATGTAAAATTACATTTTCCCTTTTATGGAGATACACAAATACACACACCAATTGCAATATTTGTTGTAATGGAAGCTACACCAAAAATCAATATTCACTTGACTCAAATGGCCATACAATTTCTATTATGTATAACAAAAACAAATCATGTTAAACTTTTAATGCAAAATATTCTAAAGAAAACCCTATTTAAAGGGACATCAAATGTGACAGTTTGCTGGGCATTTTATTATTGCACTAGTGCTTGCAGAGAAGTGTGTTAGCCTCTTGCAAAAGAGTTAAACACATAGTCAATGTCAGTTCTGAGACAGCAATACACATCTGTGCAGACCCAGATGGGCTCATAGGACATGTTTATTGACAAGCCATTAGTGTATTGCTTTTCTGGAGATGACTTTGACTATGTGCTTAACATTTTGTTGGAGTCAAACACAGTTTTGTGTAAACAATAGCAATATTAAAACTAGCAGCATGCAAGCTCATCACCATCAACAACCTGTGCAGCCAGTGGAAGAAAATATAAAATGTAGGGAAAAAAATCTTGTAAACTCTGATATTTTTGGTACAAACACACACAGATGTTACATTTATTTTGTTCTGAAATATAAATATCATATGATGTTGCTCTCAAAGGAAAACATGGAATGTTGTAGATTATATGTAATCCAGGGGTCAACAAATGTGTTTAAAATTAGAATTTAGAAATTCAATGGGAGGGGTTTAGTTTTAATCTTTGCCCCTCTCTCCTTCATGGCTCCCTCAACTGCTGTAACATATTCCCAATGAAACACTCGACTTTGTAGGCACCTGGCAGCACAATTCTTACTAAAATAAATGCCCTCATAAAAAAAAAAAAAAAAAAAAAAAAATTTTTTTTTTTTTTTTTTTTTTTTTTTTATTATTGACAGGCAGGCGCCCCTCACTGCAAGGCGCCTGTAGGCACATGCCTACTGTGCCTAATGGGAAATCCGGCCCTGGGCCCCTCTTAGGTCTAATTTAGAGAAGATGGTAGCTTCAGAGAGTCTTTCGATCATCTCTGGAATTAGGGGTAAAGGATATCGATTTTTTATTGTGCACTTATTAAGTTCACGATAATCTATTATGGGTCTGAGACTGGAATCTTTATTGCGGACAAAAAATATACCTGCACCAGCAGGGGAGGTGGAACTCCTGATGAAGCCTTTCCGCAAATTCTCCTCCAAATACGTTTTCAGGTGTTCTAGTTCTGGAGGACTTAAGGGATAGAGGTGTCCGCATGGTATCCTTGCACCAGGTTGGAGGTCTATGGGGCAATCGTATGCCCTATGGGGTGGTAAATTCTCAGCCTCAGTTTTGCTAAAGACATCTAGAAAGTCTTTGTATTCTGAGGGTAAATCTTCAGATTGGGGGTTAGTGTGAAATAAGAATTGATCATGGAAACAGGTTTCTTTGCAATAATCTGAAACAAAATTTATTGAGAATGGAGACCATACAATTGAAGGGTTATGGAGTTTAAGCCACTCCAAGCCTATAACCAAAGTAAAATGAGGAGAAGGTAAAACATCAAAAGAAATCATTTCAACATGTCCTGAAATGTTAGCATATAATGGTACAGTCTCTTGAGTAATAGGTCCGGAGGTCATAGGGGAACCGTCTATGACCTTGATTGGAATAGGGACTTTCTTTGTAATCAGTGGAATGTTGTTGGTTAGGCAGAACTCTTCATCAATATAGTTCCCTGTAGCACCAGAATCTATTATGGCGTCGTTAATCGTCAGACGTTTTTGATCCAGCTGCAGGAAGAGAGATAAAGTACAGTAAGAATTTGAAGCTTTCGGCAGAGATAGTATAGAGGTGTATGCTATGTGTGACATACCTTTCTTGGTTTTTGTCAGAACTGCGCAATCCTGGACAGAATGGGTGGGACTAGCGCAGTACATACATAGGTTTTTTACCTTACGTCGTAGTTTTTCCTCTGGAGTAAGGGGACCCCTTAGGAATCCAATCTCCATAGCCTCGGTCTGAGGTTTGGAATGACTGTAGGAGCTAATACCTGTTGAAGTTGAATAACTTTTAGGCTTCGTTTCTACAGTATAACGTTCTGCTTTTCTTTCACGTATGCGTCTATCGATCTGGGTGGCAACTCGCATAAAGTCATCCAAAGTTTTTGGCAGCTCAATCCTTGCGAATTCATCTTTTAGCGCCTCTGATAGCCCTAAACGGAACTGATTCCGCAAGGCAACGGGGCTCCAGAGCGAATCAGCAGCGAATTGTTTAAAATCCGTAATATACTCCTCCACAGGCCTTTTGCCTTGTTTGAGGCTCCTCATGGAGGTTTCTGCGGTTAATTGTATATCAGTGTCCTGAAACAATTCATCCATAGCTGAGAAGAATTCATTCAGGGACCCAAGTATGGAGTCATCGGTTTCAAAGAACCGGTCTGCCCAATTCCTGGGTTCCCCTCTGAGAAAGGAAATGGTAGTTAGAACCTTCACTCTCTCAGTGGGGTAAGTACGAGGTTTCATCAGAAATAGTAGGTGACATGCATTCTTAAATTGCCTATAAGCTTTTCTGTTCCCTGAAAATGTTTCTGGCAATGAAACTTGGGGTTCAGCTAATATTTCCAACTGGTTAGATTTAACAGCAATTGAATCTCTTATGACACCTTTTAAAGCAGCATTTTCTATACGTAGGTCATGCAAGCCTTGGGCTAGCTGATCTACTTTTTGGGATAAGTTGAAAACAATCTGGGGTAACTCTGCTGGTTCCATTTCCTTTTTAGGGCTCAGTATTATATAACGATACAACTATAAATGTGGAACACAACTGCAGGTTAAAATGATAGATTGTTTTCACTAATGTAGTGGATCCCCTATGGGAAGAGGAGATCCTTTTTTATCAGTGATATTAATATTTTCTTAATACTGTATAGTTGTTACACAGTAATTGGTTGAGAGAAAGAGATGATTCTAGCTCTCTTAGAACTGTATTGCAATGAGAGATGATATGAAAAAAAAGGTAACAGGTGTTAAACACAGGTAACTTCCCAGCAAGAACTAAAGGAAAGTCTCTTTAACAAAAACACAGTTCCTCTGCTGTTGGTCCAAACAGTTACTTAGAAGTGTATTGCAGGGATGTTGGAGAGATAAATTAATCCCAGTGTAATTACAATACAAGCAGTCAGTTCCGTGTGTTAAACAAACACTGATTCAGCAACAAAAGTGTCAAGAAGGATTCCGGCATATGTATCTTATCAAGAGGTTAAATGTAAGTAACAGATCTCAAATGTACCTGAATGTCCAATGAATTGAATACTGATCCGTTCCTCTGCGAGCTTCCCTGCTCGGTAATCTCAGCAATGTGTCCGGGAGAACCGGAAGTGATGTCACGTCAGTCCGGTACAGCAGTTCTTGAGACTTACCGGGTAAGTAAAATAAGAAAGCAAGTTGTTAGTGGAAGTCCCGAATTTACCTGCAGTCTGATTGTCCCAATAGTGAACTGTAGCACACAGCAAAATCAGCAGCTCAGTAGTTAGTGCTTCACGGCAGCTTGTAATACAGGAAGGAAGAGAGACCTCTGTAATCCGTTTTTGGGAGATAGTAGAAATGCTGAAAGAGGAAAATACGAATCAGTGAATAAATTACAACTTTATATTTATCAGGCTTGTATCACACCTAACTTAGGCTAGGTTTCCAGAATACTGAGCAAGGTGTGTTGGGAGAGCACCTGTTTTAAAGGAGGTGTAACCAATCAGCAGCAGGGAGATGAATAATCCTTAAAGAGACAGCGAGAAACCCTGACACCACGGGATCATCAATTACTGTTGGGAATCAATACCCAAGCTAGAGGACACAGATGATAAGGGAGGGACAAGACAGGTAACCTAAACAGAAGGCACTACTGCTTGAAGAACCTTACTCCCAAAAGAAGCCTCAGCCGAGGCAAAAGTATCGAATTGATAAAATTTAGAAAAAGTGTGCAAAAAAGACCAAGTCGCAGCCTTACAGATCTTTTCTTTACAAAAGCCTCATTCTTGAAGGCCCAAGCAGACTCATATGCCAAATGAATAACACTTCTCAACCAGACAGACAGGGACGTAGTAGAAGCTTTCTGACCTTTACGTTTACCAGAAAGGCAAACAAACAAGGCAGAAGACTGACAAAAAATCCTTGAAGCCTGCAAAAAAAAAAACTTAAGAGCACACACAACGTCTAAGTTGTGTAGCAACCCTTCCTTATGAGAAGAAGGGTTAGGACAGATAGAAGGAACAACAATTTCCTGATTAATATTCTTGTCCAAAACAACGCAAGGAAGAAAACCAAACTTGGTACGTAGAACTGCCTTATCTGAATGAAATAAGAGATAAGGAGAGTTGCACTGCAAAGCTGAGAGTTCAGAAACTCTCTGAGCAGAAGAAATAGTAGTAAGAAAGAAAATCTTCCAAGATAATAACTTAATATCTATGGAATGTATAGGCTCAAACGGAGCCTGTTGTGAAGACTCCCAGGAGGAGCAACTGATTTAAACACAGGCCTGATACTGACCAGAGCCTGATAAAAGGATTATACATCTAGCATGTCTGCCAGACACTTGTGTAGTAAAATGGAAAGAGCAGAGATCTGACCCTTGAGGGTGCCCTGACCTCCCTCTAGGAATATCTTTAAGATTCATACCAGTAAGTAAGAGATTTACGACATCTCTTATGGTAAATCCTCCTAGTAACAGACTTGCGGGCCTGAACCAAGGACTGAATAACCGACTCGGAAAAAAACATGCCTGGCTAAAATTAAGCATTCAATCTCCAAGCAGACAGCTTCAGAGAAGCGAGAGTCGGATGAAGGAGGGGCCCCTAAAGTAGTAGGTCCTTCCTGAGAAGTAGTCTCCACAGAGGCCATGCAGGAGCTATGAGAATCACCAACGCTCTCTTCTATTTGAAACGCCTCATGGGAGAGAACAAACAGAGAAAACAGGAATGTCAACCTGAATTCCCAAGGAACCGCCCGAACATCTATCAGAGCGCCCGGGGTTGGAGAACACCATCAGATGAAGCTTCCGCTCCAGGAATGTGGAAGGTAGAAAGACAACAATTGTGAGCTTCTGCCCACTAAACAATCTAAAACACCTCCTACATGGCATAGGAACTCCGAGTTCCTCCCAGGTGGTAGATGAAAACCATTAAGGTGACATAATCCGACTGGAACCAAAGAACCGCAGAAGCCAATACATCAGCACATTAAAATCGCTCTTAACTCCAAGATGTTAAAGAGGAGAGCAGACACTTATTCATAAGCCCTGCGCCTTAAACAGACCCATACTGTTTCCCAGCCCAGCAGGATGATGTCTGAGGACACATAACCCAGCAATGTCTCTAGAAGCACGTGCCCTGATACAGATACTCCCAAAACCATCACGGAAGAAGTCTTTCGACGACTGATCTAGATCTATCTACTGAGACAGATCAGAATGTTCTCCATTCTATGGAAATTAGCAAAGGGAATGATGTCCATGATAAACGTCAGACCAATACGCTACCTTGAGTCACTGAAAGTGAAGGTAAAATCCACTGCAGCTAGATCCAAACTCCAAACCTACTGGTAATAAGATGGATAAGCTATGTACCGGACCACCAGAGCTCACTGTTGGACGGACAGACACTGCACAGAGAAAAAGTAAATAATACTCCTCCTCCTAGATAGAGATTCTAGTAAGAATCAAACCTACTGCACCTGGTGGTCCCTAGCGGACTCCCATCCAGGTATTGACCAGACCTGGCCCCACCTAACTTCCAAAATCAGAAGGAATTGGTAGCAATCAGGGAATTGAGGCGGTAGACCGAAATTAATCACCCCTAGATATGAAACAAGGGAACTCTTCTCCCAATTCATTTCCCTACCCTGGGAAAGACAATTGGACTCGAAGGAAGGAAGACACCTGAACTATATTGTCTTGCAATACTCCCAGACCTAAAAGTCTGACTAGGATGAAGGAACTCAGATTTGAGAAGGTCTTAACAGCTTGCGAGTACACATTCAAAGTGCAAATAGCCGCAGCCGATTTCAAACTGCAAACCTTCCTCTTGCTAGGCAGCTAAGCTAACCATCAGGGTACTACAGCTGACTCATCAAGAAAAACTATAAATCCTTCAATTTCTTTGATCGTTCTGAACCGGCCCTCTATAACTAAAGGAGAACCCGAGTTATTTGAGGCAAGTGTCTAAACTCCACTTCCAAACTGGGACGGAACTATCAATCCCAGTGAGGAAAGTCCTGAATCCCGTCCAAGGGATTTCTCTCGTCACACCTGTATTGCAGAGATACTAGAAAGAGAAAATTGCCCTTGGGAGCAATTTAAATTGTACTTCCTACTCTCTTGACGTTCTTAGATGGGAAAGCAGGAGCTTTACCTGGGTTCAAATCCACAACCCCCTGCCTGAGGTGCGGTGGAACAAACCACTACACCAATTCTCCCTTACAATGCCAGAAACAAGGCCAAACAAAATCTCATCCTTGAAAGGAAACGCCAGAAGCCTGGATTTGGAGGAAAAATAAATATTGAAACTGCAACTGCATACAAAAAAGGTCTAAAGCTGTACCTCACAGGTAGGCTTCTCAGCTGTCGAAGTTTCAGCCACAATGCCCGGCGGCTAGTACCGTCAAGTCTAGAAAAAACGGACATTGCTCTAAATGAATTATTAAACCTCCAGCTTCTTACCTATGTCAGAAAGAAAGCTAGATTACCTCCACAAAGATCTAAGTTCTCTGAGTTAACCCCTTAACGACCAAGGACGTACGCTATACGTCCTCAAAAAAAATACAGTTAATGACCGAGGACGTGTGGCGTACGTCCTTGGTCTGGAAAGCAGCTGGAAGCGATCCTGCTCGCTTCCAGCTGCTTTCTGGTTATTGCAGTGATGCCTCAATATCGAGGCATCCTGCAATAAACCCCCTTGGCCATCCGATGCAGAGAGAGCCACTCTTTGGCTCTCTCTGCACCGGACATCGGTGGCCGGTATCGTTGGTGGGTGGGAGCCAGTCTGGGAGGCGGGTGGGCAGCCATCGATGGGCCGAGTGGAGGAGGGCGGGATCGGGGGCGGGACAGACGGGGGCGCGCACGTGCACGGGGCGGTACCGCTACACTGCAGAAAAACAAAGTTGATAAAAGTAAAAATTTTTTTTATTTATAAATTGCATCTAAGCATCTAAGGGATTTGGAAGGGGTGGGGGGTTGGTCTTGGGGGGGGAAGCTACACTACAGAAAAGGGCAATAAAAAAAAAAACAACAACATACTTTTTTTTTACTAAACTGGGTACTGGCAGACAGCTGCCAGTACCCAAGATGGCGCCCATTAAGGCAGAGGGTTAGAGAGCTGTTTGGTGGGGGATCAGTGAGGTTGGGGGCTAAGGGGGGATCCTACACAGCAGCATATGTAAATATGCTAAAAAAAAACAAAACAAAAAACCAAATATAGCTTTTATTTTAGTACTGGCAGAGTTTCTGCCAGTACTTAAGATGGCGGGGACAATTGTGGTGTGGGGGAGGGAAGAGAGCTGTTTGGGAGGGATCAGGGGGTCTGATGTTTCAGGTGGGAGGCTGAGCTCTATACTAAAGCTAAAATTAACCCTGCAAGCTCCCTACAAGCTACATAATTAACCCCTTCACTGCTAGCCATAATACCCGTGTGATGCGCAGCGGCATTTGGCGGCCTTCTAATTACCAAAAAGCAACGCCAAAGCCATATATGTCTACTTTTTCTGAACAAAGGGGATCCCAGAGAAGAATTTACAACCATTTAAGTCATAATTGCACAAGCTGTTTGTAAATAATTTCAGTGAGAAACCAAAAGTTTGTGAAAAAATTTGTGAAAAAGTGAACGATTTTTTGTATTTAATCGCATTTGGCGGTGAAATGGTGGCATGAAATATACCAAAATGGGCCTAGATGAATACTTTGGGATGTCTACTAAAAAAAAAAATATACATGTCAATGGATATTCAGAGATTCCTGAAAGATATTAGTGTTCTAATGTAACTAGCGCTAATTTTGAAAAATAATGGCTTGGAAATAGCAAAGTGCTACTTGTATTTATCGCCCTATAACTTACAAAAAAAAGCAAAGAAGATGTAAACATTGGGTATTTCTAAACTCAGGACAAAATTTAGAAACTATTTAGCATGGGTGTTTTTTGGTGGTTGTAGATGTGTAACAGATTTTTGGGGTCAAAGTTAGAAAAAGTGTGTTTTTTTCCATTTTTTCCTCATATTTTATAAACATTTTTTATAGTAAATTATATGATATGATGAAAATAATGGTATCTTTAGAAAGTCCATTTAATGGCGAGAAAAACGGTATATAATATGTGTGGGTACAGTAAATGAGTAAGAGGAAAATTACAGCTAAACACAAACACCGCAAAAATGTAAAAATAGCCTTGGTCCCAAACGGACAGAAAATGGAAAAGTACTGTGGTCATTAAGGAGTTAAAAGTAGAAAACTCCCTTCTAATAAGGACACCGTGCATTTTTAAGAGAGACAGCGACAGGAAATCCTTAAAAGGCTGTGAAACAGGGAGAATATCCCCCGATTCTCTATCCTTCCTGTGAACATCTCACATCGGGGCCTAGTTATCAAGCCGTCAACCTCAAATACGCTGGAATTCCGCAGCGTATTTGTGGCGAGGCTGATTCGCCTTAGTTATCAAAGGCTAAAGTAGAATTTAGTGACGTAAGCTTCGATCCGCCGGACTCATTCCAACACAGATCGATTCTTACGTCACTCCAGATGTTCCGCACACAAGTGCGGCACAATCTCACTACTTTTGCTAGTTATCAAATGACTAGCAGGTACGCTCGGCACTTTTACGGCCCAGCGTACCTGGTTTTCAAACCGCCACCCCTGGAGGCGGCGGATCCCATAGGAATCAATGGGAGTCTGACCATAGCGAATGTACAAGTTCGCTGCTGACAGACATCCCATTGATTCCTATGGGAGCTATCTGCACCTAACACCCTAACATGTACCCCGAGTCTAAACACCCCTAATCTGCCCCCCCTACACCGCTGCAACTAAATAAAGTTATTACCCCCTAAACCGCCGCTCCCGGAGCCCACCGCAAGCTACTTTATACATATTAACCCCTAAACCGCCGCTCCCGGAGCCCACCGCAAGCTACTCTATACATATTAACCCCTAAACCGCCGCTCCCGGAGCCCACCGCAACTATAATAAATGTATTAACCCCTAAACCGCCGCTCCCTAAACCCGTCGCCACCTATAATAAATTTATTAACCCCTAATCTGCCCCCCCTACATCGTCGCCACCTATAATAAATTTATTAACCCCTATCCTGCCCCCCACTACACCGCCGCCACTGTAATAAAATTATTAACCCCTAAACCTAAGTCTAACACTAACCCTAACGCCCCCCTAACTTAAATATTAATTAAATAAATCTAAATAATATTTTTATATTTTATTAACTAAATTAATCCTATTTAAAACTAAATATTTACCTTTAAAATAAACCCTAATATAGCTACAATGTCATTAATAATTATATTCTAGCTATCTTAGGATTTATTTTTATTTTACAGGCAACTTTCAATTTATTTTAACTAGGTACAATAGCTATTAAATAGTTATTAACTATTTAATAGCTTACCTAGCTAAAATAAACTGAAATTTACCTGTAAAATAAATCCTAACCTAAGTTACAATTACACCTAACACTACACTATACTTTAATAAATTATTCCTATTTAAAACTAAATACTTACCTGTAAAATAAACCCTAATATAGCTACAATATAAATAATAATTATATAGTAGCTATCTTAGGATTTATATTTATTTTACAGGTAACTTTGTATTTATTTTAGCTAGTTAGAATAGTTATTAAATAGTTATTAACTATTTAATAACTACCTAGCTAAAAGAAATACAAAATTACCTGTAAAATAAATCCTAACCTAAGTTACAATTAAACCTAATACTACACTATCATTAAATTAATTAAATAAACTACCTACAAATAACTACAATTAAATACAATTACATAAACTAACTAAAGTACAAAAAATAAAAAAAGCTAAGTTACAAAAAATAAAAAAATAAGTTACAAACATTTTAAAAATATTACAACAATTTTAAGCTACTTACACCTAATCTAAGCCCCCTAATAAAATAACAAACCCCCCAAAATAAAAAAATGCCCTACCCTATTCTAAATTAAATAAAGTTCAAAGCTCTTTTACCTTACCAGCCCTTAAAAGGGCCATTTGTGGGGGCATGCCCCAAAAAGTTCAGCTCTTTTGCCTGTAAAAGAAAAATACAACCCCCCCCCCAACATTAAAACCCACCACCCACATACCCCTAATCTAACCCAAACCCCCCTTACAAAAACCTAACACTAATCCCCTGAAGATCATCCTACCTTCACTCAGCCGAGCAGCGATGGAACCGAAGTGGACATCCGGAGCGGAAGAAGTTAATCCTCCAAGCGGCGCTGAAGAAATCTTCCATCCGATGAAGTCATCATCCAGGCGGCGCTGAAGAAGTCTTTGATCCGGCCGATGTCATCTTCCAAGAGGCGCTGAAGAGGTCTTCTATCCGGGCGATGTCATCTTCCAAGCCGGGTCTTGAATCTTCCTCCCGCCGACGCGGAACCTCCTTCTTCACCGACGGACTACGACGAATGAAGGCTCCTTTAAGGGACGTCATCCAAGATGGCGTCCCCTCAATTCCGATTGGCTGATAGGATTCTATCAGCCAATCGGAATTAAGGTAGGAAAAATCTGATTGGCTGATGGAATCAGCCAATCAGATTGAGCTCGCATTCTATTGGCTGTTCCGCCTCTTGGAAGATGACATCGGCCGGATCAAAGACTTCTTCAGTGCGCCTGGATGATGACTTCATCGGATGGAAGATTTCTTCAGCGCCGCTTGGAGGATTAACTTCTTCCGCTCCGGATGTCCACTTCGGTTCCATCGCTGCTCGGCTGAGTGAAGACAAGGTAGGATGATCTTCAGGGGATTAGTGTTAGGTTTTTGTAAGGGGGGTTTGGGTTAGATTAGGGGTATGTGGGTGGTGGGTTTTAATGTTGGGGGGGGGGTTGTATTTTTCTTTTACAGGCAAAAGAGCTGAACTTTTTGGGGCATGCCCCCACAAATGGCCCTTTTAAGGGCTGGTAAGGTAAAAGAGCTTTGAACTTTATTTAATTTAGAATAGGGTAGGGCATTTTTTTTATTTTGGGGGGGTTTGTTATTTTATTAGGGGGCTTAGATTAGGTGTAAGTAGCTTAAAATTGTTGTAATATTTTTAAAATGTTTGTAACTTATTTTTTTATTTTTTTAACTTAGCTTTTTTTATTTTTTGTACTTTAGTTAGTTTATGTAATTGTATTTAATTGTAGTTATTTGTAGGTAGTTTATTTAATTAATTTAATGATAGTGTAGTATTAGGTTTAATTGTAACTTAGGTTAGGATTTATTTTACAGGTAATTTTGTATTTCTTTTAGCTAGGTAGTTATTAAATAGTTAATAACTATTTAATAACTATTCTAACTAGCTAAAATAAATACAAAGTTACCTGTAAAATAAATATAAATCCTAAGATAGCTACAATATAATTATTATTTATATTGTAGCTATATTAGGGTTCATTTTACAGGTAAGTATTTAGTTTTAAATAGGAATAATTTATTAAAGTATAGTGTAGTGTTAGGTGTAATTGTAACTTAGGTTAGGATTTATTTTACAGGTAAATTTCAGTTTATTTTAGCTAGGTAAGCTATTAAATAGTTAATAACTATTTAATAGCTATTGTACCTAGTTAAAATAAATTGAAAGTTGCCTGTAAAATAAAAATAAATCCTAAGATAGCTAGAATATAATTATTAATTACATTGTAGCTATATTAGGGTTTATTTTAAAGGTAAGTATTTAGTTTTAAATAGGATTAATTTAGTTAATAATAAAAATATTATTTAGATTTATTTAATTAATATTTAAGTTAGGGGGGCGTTAGGGTTAAACTTAGGTTTAGGGGTTAATAATTTTATTACAGTGGCGGCGGTGTAGTGGGGGGCAGGATAGGGGTTAATAAATTTATTATAGGTGGCGACGGTGTGGGGGGGGCAGATTAGGGGTTAATAAATTTATTATAGGTGACGACGGTGTAGGGGGGGCAGGATAGGGGTTAATAGGTTTAATATAGGTTGCGGCGGGTTCAGGGAGCGGCGGTTTAGGGGTTAAACTATTTAGTTGCGGCGAGGTGCGGGATCAGCAGGATAGGGGTTAATAATTTTATTATAGAGGGCGACGGTATAGGGGGGGCAGGATAGGGGTTACTAGGTATACTGTAGGTGGCAGCGGTGTCCGGGAGCGGCGGTTTAGGGGTTAATACATTTATCAGAGTTGCGGCAGGGTCTAGGAGCGGCGGTTTAGGAGTTAATACATTTATAAGACTTGCGGCAGGGTCTAGGAGCGGCGGTTTAGGGGTTAGTAACTTTATTTAGTTGCGGGAGGCTCCCGGGGGCGCCGGTATAGGGATAGAACAGTGTAGTTTAGTGTGAGTGCTTAGTGACAGGCTAGCAATAAAGCTGGGAAAAAGCCGAAGAGCAGCGAGATCGGATGAGTGATAACTCTCACAGTCCGCTGCTCATTGCCCCGCGGCTTTTTGACAGCTTTATTTGATAACTTAGGCGAACGTATTCAAGGTCCGCGGCGGCGAAGGTAGGCGAGCATAGGCGTGCGTATTGGGCCGGCGAAGGCAGAAAAGTAGACGGCTTGATAACTACCCCCCATCATGTCTAGAACACTTCTATAGAGGAAAGAAAAATATAGAACTCATAAAGTTCACAACAACTCCAAAGGGTTGACAACGATAGGGAATCGGTGTCGTCCAATCAGCTAAAACCTCCTGAACATTATAAGAGGTTTTGAAGCATACATCTAAAGCAGTGTTCCCCAACCCCCGGGCCGCGGACCGGTGCCGGTCCGTGGATCAATCGGCACCGGGCCGCCCGCAGAACTTCAAATCCTTTCACTGTGGTGGGCGGCCGAGGCGCAGAGCATTGCGCCCTCCCAAGCCCGCCCATTGTGTGACAATAGCGAATGAAAATTTGCTATTGTTACACTGATGCTCCTCCTGGCCAATCAGGGAGCGGGTCCTCCCGCTTCCTGATTGGCCGAAAGGCAAACCTCACACCATTGGCCGAGGAGGAGGCGCCACGGGAGGACTGAGGACTCGAGAAGCTGCCGTGAGGTAAGTGCACGGAGGGGGGGGGACTCAGCACTATCAAACGGAAAGAGGAGCAGCAGTGGTTTTATTAGAATGCCCTCTCATTCACCCAGGCCTATTGCACTTATTTAGGTCAACAACTCCTGGGTCGAATGTGTTTGTGCGGGTTCAGGCATAAGTGCACGGAGGGGGGGGGGGCGGGGGTTCTCTGCTATTGAGGAGACTCAGCACTATGGCGCGATGATCTCTGTATTGAAAGGGGGAATGCTGGGGCATCTCTGTATTGAAAGGGGCATGCTGCCATCTCTGTGTTGAAAGGGGCACGCTGGCATCTCTGTATTAAAAGGGGCACGCTGGCATCTCTGTATTGAAAGGGGCACAATGGCATCTCTGTATTGAAAGGGGCACGCTGGCATCTCTGTATTGAAAGGGGAACGCTGGCATCTCTGTATTGAAAGGGGGCACAGTCATCTTTTGTGATTTATATATATATTTCACAGTTATTTTGATACACTGGTCATATATTTAAAATACTGATCACATTTTTGCGTTGATAGTTTTTTGATTTACATTCGGATTTAGGTGACATCTGGAGCTGAGCGGTTGCAAGCAGCTTTGCAAAGAAACAAGCTCAGGGTTCTCATTGATTTGGAATTCTAGTGAGTTAAATAAAATAAATCACTTTATATTCATTTTTTGGTGTAGCTGTATTTTATTTTGAAGGCATGTTTAAATACAATTAAATTAAAATTATTAAATCAAAACAAGCGGGCCACGGAAAAATTATCAAACATTTACCGGTCCGCGGCGATAAAAAGGTTGGGGAGCACTGATCTAAAGGATACCACTTCAGTAACAGATAAAGGAATTATACTGTCCAGATCTGAGATTTCAGTCTCAGAAACTACCGGCGAATCCTCCTCGCTAACCTAAAAGAAGACAAACTTGCGTAGCAGCAAGTGGAGCAGAAACCCTCTTATCCGAGACTATAAATGTCCTCTTGCATTTTCCCAGCAGGAAGGTAAAACAGACCAAGCCGCAGATACCGCAGAAGATACCTGAGCTTGTAATTTCTGTATGCAAATACACTCCTCCAGGAAATTGAGAGGAACCGCAGGGCACTGCATGTTACGCCATAGAGGCTTGGGACATTAAAGGAGAAAGCTGTGGCAGTGCCTTAACAGCATCATCCAGGGAGACATTAAGTTCAAACCAATCTGTAAATTCAATAGCATTTGCTAAACCAGAGGTACAGAAAAAAATAAATATTTAAACTAATTATTAGGTGCGCAAGACTCTACTAAAGAAAATCATTATTTCTTTAAATTTTTTATCTAATAATGAAGGACAGAGGTGCTAATAACACATAATGTACCTCCAGAGCCAATACACCTTATTGATGATACAAAACCGAGTTCCCAGTCAATATGATTCATACTGGGACCTAATGTTACATTTTTTTTTTTTTTTTTTTTTTTTTTTTTAAATTTCAAAATTTTTATTAGTAAAGATTTCTCAAATATAATAGTGATGTAATAAACAATTTGGAGCTCGCAGGCTCCTACAGAAAGTATGAACAGAAAAAAATGGTACACTAAGAATGTGCCAGGTCAAGATGCGTTCCTAGAATGAGGAAAATGAACACAGTATAGTTCGAGTCAGATGAGGTGAGTTGACTGGGGTGGGGGGAGGGACTAGGGAGGGGGGAAAGGAGGGGTTGTTATTAGAGGCCGAGGTTTAGTTCATGTGCGGGTGGTACATGGAGAAGGTTGTCTAGAGTGCGTTTACTCTAGGGTTTGGGGTCCAAGTAATGGAGTGGTTAGATTGCCAGTCTGCCCACACTAGTTCAAATAGGTCTGAATTATTCAGGGAGTAAAAGATGGGTTTCTCCATATTGTAGATGTATGCCATATAGTTTAGAATGCATGACCATTTTGGGGGCGTCTCGGTTTTCCAAGCCTTGGCTATTGTCGCTTTGGTAGCTGTTAGCAAATAAATTGCTAGGTATGCTTGATGTTTAGGTAGTTTAGTAATGCCTATGTGTAAGAGGGCGTTAGAAGGAGTTATAGGGAGTGTTATGCCTAATCTCCCTAGCGTACGGAAGCAGGTACTCCATAAGGGTTTTAACTTGGGGCATTCCCACCATATGTGTAGAGAGTCTCCTTTTTTGCCACAGTTACGCCAGCATAAAGGAGAGGTAGAGACGAACATTTTGTTAAGTCTCGCGGGGGTAAGGTACCAGTTCGTTAAGAGTTTATAATATGTTTCGAAGAGTGTGACACAGTGTAGTGCTTTTTTAGTGAGGGAAATTACATGATGCCATAATTGTGGGGGCAGGGTCAAGTTCAGCACTGATTCCCATGCGAGCAAGTGAGGAAGTTTATTCTCAGAGTCTGTGTTTCCTATTAAGGTGTAATGCATTGACAATGGTCTGTGAAGTTTGTTACCTTGTTGCCAAGTCGTTTCCCAAAGTGTACGGGGTCGGTGTAACTCAGGTCGAAATCCCCAGCTAATAAGAAAGCTCTTTAGTCTTGTGTATTCATATGTCATGAACCTGGGTAAGTTGGAGCTAGCTTTTATGTCTGAGAGTGTCACGAAATGCGGAGAAGGTGAAGTAACCCAGAGGTCAGCTACTGTTTGTATTCCGATTCGTGTCCAAGTATTAGGATGAGAGTCAGGTAAGCCTCGTAGGAGACCTGTCAAGGGGGTAATAGGTGAGGGATGTGGGGCGATGTGTGGGTAGTGTCTTAGCTTATCCCATATGGTGAGGCATTCTAGTATTATGTTATTGCTAATGTCTGTGGTACGTCTTAGATGGGCAGGGATCCAAATTAAATCGGGTAAAAATATATGGCTTGGGAGGGAGGCTTGTTCTATGGTTTTCCATTTGCTAGGGGAATCTTTCGCGCCCCATTGCGAAATATGGGTGAGCATGGCTCCTTCATAGTACCTAGTTATTGAAGGGGAGGCTATACCTCCTCTACTAAGGGGGCTTTGAAGGATTTTGTGCGCCACTCTGGGGGGTTTGTGTTGCCATATATATTTTGTAAAT